>NW_026730073.1:0-25000 GCF_030272615.1 Cryptomeria japonica
AGAAGTCATCGGTAAGGCAACCTAATGCACATAAATTTAATGGTAGATGTTTTGTTTGCAATAAACTTGGTCATATGGAAAGACATTGTAGAAATACAGCAAATTAGGATAACAATCCAGTTCCCGGTCAATGTTCAAATTGTAAAAAGTATGGTCATAAGACAGAAGATTGTAAAATCAATGTGAACTGTCATGCATGTGGAAACTTTGGACATATGGCTAATCAATGCAGGTCAAGGAATGGTCAAGGTTATAGTAAGGAAATTCAAAAGAATAATATCACTTGTTATGCATGCAAAAAAATAGGACATATTGCTAAATTTTGCAGAAGCAAGAACCTACCGGCAAGAAGTGATAAATCTGATGAAAAAGGAAAGAAGAAGGTTGATTACATTCGGAAGGAGTATGAGAATAAGTGGGTTATGAAGTCTTAGGCTCAACCAACAAAACCAATTGCCCCAGATGTTCATTTGGATGAAGGATATACCCTGGTTACTCAACCGGCAGAGCAAAATGTTCTTACACCAGCAGGAAACTCATTTGGTAACTAAGGCATTCACCTTAGGGGGAGGCAAATTGATGACAGATCTTGCATTACCCTGGTAGTGGTCAAAAATCTTGTTTCAGATCTTTGGAAAAGTCAGTTTGAAGGTTAAATGACGAAGATTTGTTGGATCTAGTTTAAAGGTTAAATGACGAAGATTTGTCGGATCTTGGATTGGTTTGGTTTACCGGTAAGTCACTTAATGAGTTATGGTTTGGTCATACATCTATAGTTAAGTATTTCAGAATCTTTGATAGTGAATTAGAAGTTTGATCCTAGATGTGTTGAAGGGATATTTATTGGTTATTCTAATAAAAGCAAAGCACATAGATGTTATAATAAAAGACTGCAGAGAATTGTGAAGATTGTTAATCAGAACTTATAAGTGAGAATCGAAAGTGGAGATGATCATAACTGAACCGATAGCACCTATACTGGAACAAAATGTTGAACCAGTTACCCCGACATCATTAGAAAACTCAACTGTAACTAAAGATCATAGCAGAGAAACAGAAAGTCAGAAGACTCCTAGCTATGTAAGGCTAAATTATTCTAAAAATCAGATCATTGGAGACAAAAGTAAGGGAGTCGTGACAAGAAAAAGATTGGAAAATAAATAGGTGTGTCCCATTTCTCATATTGAACTAGCATCAATAAATGAAGCTTGTAAAAACTAATGTTGGATGAAAGATATGGAAGAGGAATTGGATTAGTTAGAAAAGGACAATACATGGACTTGGATGTTTTTGGAACTAGGCTTGATTGGTTTACAAAGGATATTCTCAGAAGGAAAGAATTGATTATGTTGAATCCATGTTCCAGTAGCTAGGATTCTCATATATTTTCAAGGATTTTTTGGTATGGTATTTGGTTTATGAGGACTTTACACTATGAGCGTATTTAGATCCAGATTGGGATCGAGATATAGGTAACCGAATAGGCTCATCTGGTGAAGCTTTCTTTCTTAGAAAGAAACTTGTTTCATGGGTCAGCAAGAAGCGGTCATGTACTTCTTTGTCTACTATTGAAGCTGAGTATGTTCCTACTGATACTAATTGTACACAAGTTCTATGGATGAAACCATTGTTGAAGGATATAAGGGTAGATTGCAATGAACTAGTAGTTATTCATTGTGATAACTCTATTGCTATTGACATATCAAACAGTCTGGTATTTCATTCTAAGACAAAGCACATTTCTATCAAGTATAATCTTCTGATGGAGAAGGAAATGAAGTCAGATTTGTTTGAGGAATCATTTGAGTACTTTAGAGTCAGATTCGGAGTTTTTGCCCGTTTGGTAGAGACTTGAGTGATGTAGATGTGCATCAGTTTGGTATACATTATCAAAGCTGTCTTTTTCTCCGAATTGATTAAATAATGTTACTACTCGGGGGGAATAGTCATCTCTATGGTTCAGAGGCTTTATGGTTTCTCTTTGGTGTTTATGTAATAGTTTTGCAATTGATGTCAAAGGGGGAGAGATATATATGTGAAAAAAAAAGCTTAACAAAGATATCAGTCTAAGGGGGAGATTGTTGGCACAAGGAGGAGGAACAAAATTTCATATTGGTTGTACCCATTGGGGGAGTTTGGTTCAGGTCTATGCATGGTTAATTGCTAGACAAATATTTGGTTCGAAGCTTCATTGCTATATCATTATGTAAGATATTGTTGGTTGTCTTCCATAGGGGGAGACTTGTTTGACATTTCTTGGAACTTGGATGTTTTTCGCATCTAGTGTTGCCCTCAATGCCAAAGGGGGAGATTGTTGGCAATTTGGAGGAATTGATTATATGTTGCACTGATGTTTTGTCATTGATGTCAACACTAGTTGTTATGGTTGTTTACCGACTTCTGGTAGAAGGATTGGATTGGAAAGATTATCAGTTTATTGTTACCAGTACGATCTGGATGATGGAATATTTTTTTGTGAATGGTTCATATGCTTCTAAAGTATGTTTCAGTCAATTGGTATTGACTTGATGATCCAATCTTATGTTTTAGTAAGTCGGTTATGTAGGTCTGGTAAGGGTTTCATCGGCAAAGATTTATTGAAGATCTTTGATATAATGCATAAGTGGTGTTGGTGTGGCTTCTAAAGGGATTCAGGATGTTGATGGTGATTGTGTTTTTGCCTTGACTGATTGGTGTCATTATGCTGGCGTGTGTGGATCTAATTTAGGTCTGGAGGTATCTAGGTTGTGGATTGGTTTCATGAAACGTGTTGATCCATCCTTCTGATGTGCTTTCAGGATGTTTTATTGATTGGATGATATTTGTTCGGCCTTAGGTCGACATTTTTAATGATTTTATTTCAAGATTATGTAATGGATCTATCGAATTATCATTTGGGTGGCCGACTTGATTGTTTAGGTCCAGGGTTTGTATAAATATATGTAAGATCTCATTGTAGATTATATGCAAGGACTGAATAATGTAATAATCATTCGAGCAGTGGTTTTGGTCGATCATAGGTGATCAAATTGGGTTTGTAGAAGAGGTTTAAGGCCTCCGGTATTGAGCTTAACCAGAACTGTACTTAGGCATAGGAGATGTTATATTTGCAGTTCAATCTTCATTCTGGATTGTAGTTTGATGTTTTCTGTGGTCAGTGATACTCAATTGTGATGAGCAATATGCTACAGGTTGTTGGACTTCATGCATGTGCAAGCCCCTTATTGTAATATTTATTCATCTGATCAGTGGATAGATATTGTGGGTCTCCAATCCCACCGTGTTTTTTCCTCTGTGAGGTTTTCCACATATAAATTTATGGTGTTATGGTGTTCATCTTTGTGGTTTCATTGATGCTTATTGTTACATGCTTTTATTTTTATCGGTTGTTGAGTTGTTGTATTAATAAGGTTAAATTTCTCCATTCCGGTAGAACAATGATTCATCCCCCCCTCTCAATGTTTTTGGATTCCAACAAGATCTTCATTTCTTTTCATGAGGGTCTCTCTAAGAGACATTTCCATTTCAAGATCTGATTGTATTCCTTATTTTTCTTCTTTCTCCTCATACCAATGTTCATACAAAGTTGCATTCTCCTCCTTAATCTTAAAGATTTCATGCTCTTTATCTTGGATTTGATCCTCGGCCTTTCTTCTAGCTTCAAGTTCCTCACTCATCTGGACTATAAGTGCTTCTAGCTCTCTTCTCAAGTTAGTCTTCTCGCCATTCAACTTCTCCACTTCTTCAACCAGTGCATCAATGTTCACCTCATCTAAAGAACTACTGTCAGATATCTTCAACAATTGTTCGGTCAGTTCTTTCCTTTTAGCTAGTGATGTCTTGTATTTGCCTCTTAGGGTTTTTAGCTCATCCTTGGTTTCAACAAGTTCCCTAGCTAATTCTTCCCCCATATTTGCCTTAGATTTAGAGATCCCTTCCAAGTGGTTAAGCCTTAAAGAAGTTAGGCTCTGATACCAATTGATGAACATATAAGGCACTGAGAGGGGGTGAGTCAGTACAAGTAAAAACAATACAAATTTGATTATCAATTTCACCAACTTCAAACTCAATAGGCATATAAGAAATAACACCAAGTATGCAATCACCACATAAAGCATAAACCACATGACACAAGATTTTATACATGGCAAACCCAAATGGCAAAAACCATGGTGGGAGTTAGTACCCACAAGCTCCACTATTTGCAGTATAAAGATCTGATCGATTAAGGTCTACAACACTCGGTTAGGGGAACACCCTATTAGGAGTGTCTAAGCTCGGTTAAGAGCTATACGATAAGGCCTGTGAGGACCAGCCCTACTAGGAGCTACCCAATTTACTGGGATTTGAAAACACAAGTTAATGTGTCACCTGGTTAGAGGATTTTAATGATCAGACCTATTAGGATCCGACTACACCCTATTAGGAGTGACCTTGTGAGAGGATTTTCTTGTTGCAACTGTTAGGGAGACGAAGTAAAAATGATCTTAGTATAACACCTTCAGTGTCTGATAAGATCCACTTCAAAACATTACAACATCACATAGACTTCATCTCTCAACTCATCTAATCATCGCACTATCATAAATATAAAATTCGCTAATGATCTTTCACACTATCAAGCTCATACACATATACCCTTTCATACCTCATCACACATTTAAAATCATCATAAGGTCAGCTAGAACCTTGTTACAATTTCCTAGGTTCAATGTATCTAGACAATCTTACAATGTACGCCTTAGTTATGTTGGCCACCGACATAACAAATCCAATTCTGTGTCATTTTACCGATCTGGGTGATTTTCATCACTATTAGTTAAGTCTTCATCAACTCCTTTGTTCAGTCAAACAAATCATGTTCATTTGATTGAATCTGTACATGTGGTCACGAACATATCTTCATCTGATAGTCTTTAATACTACTGCAAAATCGCATCATCTCATTCTTCATGAATTTCACGTACCAATTGTCGGAATGTAACATTGTCTGTCTTTTACCAGTTGAAGTCCGATTTGTCGGTTCTGATAAAATTTATCTATGCTTACCAGTTAAGCCTTACCGGTTGAACTCTAGGACTTAGATGACTAAAAGAAACATATTTGCCATCAATGATAACATACAAAATAGTCATCATACAAAAATCTAATTTGTATACACAACATAAATATATAGGTTGCATCAAGCAAACACACATTACCGGTTCAGTCCAAATGATCAAATGCCAACATATATAATCATCAAATTATATATATTCAAAGTTATAAAAAAAAATTAAAAATTTAATAAAGGTTACATACTTACAAAATATGCTTTCTAAATAACTTCATGTGATCCCCAATAGGCAAAAGAAAATAAATGTTGTCAACATTTTGATAGGTGCAAAGAAAACTCCTTGTTTTTTATGATTCAATAATAGAGATACTCTATCCAAGGGGGTTTGATCCAATCCTCTTCAATAAAAACCCTTTATATGGAACCCCTTAGGCTTAAATCATTAAATTTTCTAAAAAATATGTAATTTTAGCAAAAAAACTAGGATTCCCAAAAGTGGCACATGTTGACTAATTTCATTTCAATCTTAGCCCCAAAAAATTACCAATCTGAGAAGATCCAAATGGTTAAAACAATGCTATAAACCTCCTAAAAGAGTCCTAAAACCCTAAACCCTAAGGTTTTACGCCTTTTAATCCTTTTCAGGCCATAAATTTCTATCTTTGTGTTGATCGACCTAGGTGGTCAAAACATTTAAGCTACACCGGTTGGAGGGTCCCTTCTCCATGTCGAGTTTCGACCAACCTCTGACTCCCAATAGTCAAGCTCACTTTTCACTCCTTATCGGCCTATCGCATCTAAATGGAAAGGAAGATGTTGTTCTTGTTTTCATGTCGATTTCTGACCATCCTCCAACTCCCGCTAGTCGGGCCCATGTTGTCCAAGTGTTTGCAGGTGTTCAAGTGGCGTGTGTGTTGGTTCTTTCAGGTTAAGCTAGTTTTGTGTGGGTCCTTTCATCTATGTGATTGGTCGTGTGGTGGCATATGTTCTTTTCGGAAAGACCTTACCTTTTTGCAAGATGTCTCTTTCTTTTGGCCACCCCCTTATGTTACACCAAAATATCCTTTTTCGAAGTGATGGATTCTTCGTCTGGCCGATATTAATTTTTGTTCAGTGTTATGGGAGACAAGTCATGGTGACATGGTTCTCCATTTCGGCCCAAATTTCCCTTTCGGCAAGATGATTTCCTTCCCTCGTGAACCTTTGAGTCATAGCGATATGGTCCTTCTTCAATATGACCCCGACCGTGTCTTGCTGATAGTGTTCTTCTTGCTATTCGATGTGACCAATCTCTTTGCTAAGACTCAATCTCATTCATGCAGACATGTCTAAGCTATAGCAATAGACTTATTTGTTGTGACGCACTCGGAGTCTAAAAAAAATGGCACGATAAGCAATGCTATTGGGAGGAAGAGAGTGTTATCGCTATTTTGCAGTGATCAAGAACTGGGTCCCACCACGTGGCATGTATGTGGCCATGGATTGTCACTTAAGAGGTTGATCAAGGACAATGTTTTAATTTTCTTTTGATCCTTTTAGAGGGCTATGTGGAGAGATCTCACGCATCCATCTTTGGGTGAATCTCTCTGATCAACGATCGATTTTCAAACTTGCAGTGGCCATTGTGTTGGAGCTTAAAATTGCAGGTTGTTAAACCCTAAAGGCATGCCAAGCCTTATGTTCATGTTCAACATTCAACTTTGGCCAACCAAAGGAATAAATCAATGTGACTGTGATTCCCTACTCTTTAGGTTCTTCTAAACCTAGGCGGGTGTACCTCACTACCAAGTATCTTTATCTTATGATACTTAAGTAGATTATAATTAAAAAGTTGTCTTATGGTCAATATCAAACTAGCATGAAGATTTGAAATGACCTTGATATCTTTTACTCATATTTTCTACTTTTATGAAACTAAAATATAAATGTAATTAACTGATTCTTTGAGATTGTAAATGTGTGATTCTGACCAGTGCCTTCTTCACCTATTGGGTTTAGAGTCTTATGAATTTCATTCCCTATGTTCTCCTTGTTAAATAGTTTTAAAAAGACCATCCACTGTTAATCCTTCCACACTTAGTGATTAAATTTTATTATGACAATTATTATGTAGGCAATTTTAATCTTTCTTAGAAAGAAGCTCACACAGTAATCAATCCAAAAATATAACTTCTCTTGATCATTCCATACGATAATGTAGTAGACTGGAAATAATAAAAATAATCACAATATGTAGAAACAATTTTAGCAGTCTTTGATTTCTTAGAATCAAAATAACAAGCTCGAATTGAAAAGCATTCACAATAATCTTTTACACTAGATAGAAATGAAAATAGGTTGATGGTATTGCATTTATATCAATTCAATATCTTTGTTCTATTTTAGAAAAATGTTGATATCATCCTCTCCTATATCTACATTTTTTCACCACTTATATATGTGGTTGAATGGGCACCATATCCATTTTTGGGGTGAAAATTCACCACTTTACATTAAAATTAATAAAAACCTTTGAAAAATGATAATAGACTAGTTTGGTCAATAACTCCATTTTAAGCTATCTTTTGGTCTTTTGTTTGGTCAAAAGCCCAAAACAACTTCTCAGAATATGATATTTTTACTGGAAGTAAGACACTTTGTTTTCTGAAATGCATCTTCATCAGATTTGACATTGTCACTCTTCTTCATTCTGTGTTGACATCTTCTTTCCAGAAGGTCAAAATCACATCCTTTCACCTATCTTTCAGTATTTTGCTTGGTTGACAACCCAAAACACCTCGTACAGACATAATATTTTTAATGAAGCTTGGACACTTGATTTTTTGAAATAGGTCTTCATTATATTTTCATTTTTTACTCGTTTTCATTCTTTGTCAACATCATCTTTCGTACAGGTCGAAATCACAACCTCTCTACAGTCAACATCCATATTACAATAGGTCAACAACATTTTTGAACAGGTAAATAATAGTTTTGAACGGGAAAACACCTTAGGGCAGTGTTAGGATAGGTTTTAGGGTGATTAGGAATGATTAGGCATTAGTTTCTAGGTATAATTTTCAAGGTATTGATACGTCTAAAGAGATGAAGGGATGTTATAATGGTAACACACTTTGGAACAAGTACATGGTATATTTGGAGTTGTGAGATAAGATTATAGGGAAGCAAATGGACACCCTAAGACTAGGTATGAGAGGAATGGGGGGTTTAGCATGTTTTTTAATGACCTAGAGGGTATGGAAGTATAAGTACAACATGAGGCAGATGGAAAACATTTCTTTATGGAGAAATAAGCCAATTGATTTACCCTTGTTTTTTCCACTTATTCTCCAAGTCTTCAAGCCACACCTCATTCGTCATGACATCCTTATTTGTATCAAGGAAGCAGCATGAGCCATTTTAGGGTACTTTTATAAAGTGACCACTGATTTCAGTATTAGGGTGCTTGAAATTATTTGGAAATTTCAAGCCCCAACACATTGGACATTCAAACACCTGTGCAAGGTAGTTGTCGACCCAATGGTCGATGTCCCTTTTTCTACCGAGTCGGCGCCTAGATTTGGACTCAATTTTAGTCCAACAACCAAAGATCTTCGCCATTACTCCATATGGACCTTGAGGTAGATTTTTATGTCACGCATACTCATTCAATATGGATTGAGGACTTTTGTGCCTGCAGATGCCATCTTAGTGCATTCAATTGCAGGTATTTTTTTTCTAGAGGTAGAGGACACTCTCATAACCATTTTTAACACGCCATCAGATATTTCGATTTGATCTTCCTCCTCTTGAAAATATTTTATAAATTGACCCTAGGTGGGTTAAGGTTTCCTAGCTGCAATCAATTTTGAGTTATGCCTCAACTATAAAGGAAAATTTTGTAACCTTGTTTAGGGATCTTCTAATTTTCCTATCAATGGAATACCTATTTTTTATGATTTTTAAAAGTTGCCTTGTCTCTACATGAATAAAATTTGAATATATTGCCTTATTCAGTTTTCACAATTTGTGTAATTTCAACCTTCTTGTGTGAATGTGTCCCTTTTTTTGTTGTCTTAAGTTACATGTGATTGTGTTATTCTCTTGTTTGGATGTCATCTGTAAACTCAATGCAATTCCTCTTGTTATTCATAAGAATCCTAACCTTCATATTACCTTAGGTGACAGATGTGGATATAAATTGTGCACACACTATGCAATTCTATTGATGTTTCTGTGCAGTTACAGGCGGGGAAATCGAATTCCTTCTAGGTCCAAACCTTATTTCCCCCCTTTCAAGCATCCCCTCTTTCTACCTTTTCTCTGCCAGATCATGGATTAGGATTTTTTCAGTGTTGGGTTAGTCCAACACTTGCAGTCGGATTGGAAAGGAAGTTGTCCTTCTCTAGAGACTCAACCTCACTTATGCAAGTCCCACACTTGGGAGGTTGTTTCCATGTTTCAAAATGTTGATGATTAAGGTTTATCATCACAAGGTGCAAACTTTTGTGACAACAGCACACGCTATTGTGCCAACACTTCATTATTAGTAATGATAGAATTGGAAATATCATACCAACAAATGATTTGATTGAACATATTTTTTATATTTTTTGTCAATCACATAAGAGAGAAATGGCTTATGTCCACTTAGTGGAGTATTCTATGGCAGTTATAATGTGCTCATGGTTGTCAGTGGAAGAGGGATTTATCTTAATAATGAGATTGATTCCCCATATATAAAAGAGTGAAGGAGTATTTATGAGCTACAAAGCCTATGAAGATGCATGAATTAAATCCACTTGTTTCTAATAAGCAAAACATTTATTTGCATATTGGATGGTATTATGTTCCATGGTTGGCTTGAAGTATCCAATTCTAAATAATTTCCTTGCAATGGTAATATTGTTAGGTGAGCCTCACAAATACTTCCATGGACTTCTATAAGTTTTAAATTAGCTTCATTCAAGTTAATGCATCTCAATAGTGCACGATTATAACGCTTATAGTATATGGGTGTTACTAAGAACCTGGTGAAATGGGTAGCATAATGGATGAATGTGCACTTTTGGTTATTAGATAAGTTAGATTGGATAGTTCAATTTCTTAGGTAGGCATGAATGTTGTGATACCAAGGGGAATTAGGACCAACCACATTGCATACCATATTTATATCAAGAACTTCAAATGCAAGTGCCAATTAATTCTCATATAACTAATAGTAGCTATGGAATCAATAGATTTTTTATTTTTGTGGGAAACATGGTAGAACTAGATCTAAGTGAAATACTATTTAAACCAATCCATCATATGATTGTAGGGGAGAAACTTATCATCCTTGGCAAGATAATCACCTATAAATTGTTCAAGGATTAATTAGTGAAACCCTAAAGACTTAAAGATGTTTGGCATTCCATTGAATAGCTAATCTTAAACCTACGAATAGAGCATGATACTTTGATATGTTGTTGATGCACCAAAAACTTATTCTAAAATATTGAGGTATAAGATGCCCTGAGTTGTCACCATAAATATTAGCTCTCCTGAAACCCATTATTAGTTTAAGATCCATCAAAATATGATGTCTATTCTTGCAACTCATAAATATGAAGAAGGAACTCATCTTGAGATTTCATGAGTATGGGTTGTGTATCCTCTAGAGGAGCTACTAATTGGTCAACAATGACTTGCCCTTTGATTTCTTTTTGGTCAACATATTCAATTTTAAATTTTCTAAGGAACACCACCCATTACTATCATTTTAAAGGTAAGATGTTTAGAGGATCATTACTTACAATGAGCTTGGCAAAATGTAAGAGCATGTAGTGTATGAGTTTTCATGAAGGAACTACCATAGCTAGGAAATCTTTTTCAATAGGTGTGTATTGACATTTATGACCAACCAAATTTTAGCTAAAACAACATATGCACAATCATTACCGTGTTCATCATGTTATGCAAATAATGCCCCAGAGAAATATTTGTTGTTAGAGATATACAAGAGCAATGGTTGATCCACTTTATGTAGGATAAGCACTAGCAAGTTGGAAGATATTGTTTGATGTAAAAAAGTTGCATGAATCATCTCAAATGAGTTTTTTATTATTTTTGTGCAAATGGGTGAATGGATAGCACTTTTTGCAAGCTGAGCAATGAAGATCATCTAACAACCTCATATTTTTCTCAGAGACTACAAAGTTGTTAGATTTCATGGTGAAGGTACGTCTAGTATAGCTTTGAATTTAATAGGATTTACTTCAATCCACACTAAGATATGATATAACCAAAAAAAAATCCCTTGGTGATGTCAAAGACACTTTCTCGGATTGAAATGAACTTTGTATTGTCTATCATTGTAGGATGTGGTGCAAAATGATAAGGTTTTTCTCTTTGGTTTTGGCCTTGCCTAATATGTCATCAACATTACCTTTGACTTCATGATGAAGCATGACATGATTTGATATTACTTCAAGAGCTCTCTGATAAGTTGCTCCTAATTTCTTAAGCCAAGAGGAATGGCTTGATAACAAAAGGTTTCCAAGGTGTAATAAAGAAAGTCTTATTTTAATTTTCTCATGCAATATGTATCTGATTATATCATAAGTTTTTCATGAGGGATAGCATTTTATAACATATTGTATGATTAATTCTTGTGTTGATGTTGGACAAAGGGAAGTCATTGTTTACGCAAGCATTGTTAATATCACCAAAATTTGAGCAAACACAAATGGATGTTTAGTTCTTTCAAACTATTACACTATTAAAGATACATTATGAGAAGCCAACAAGCTTGATGTTGTTGGCATCTAGTAGTTTTGAAACTTCCTCCTTAACTAATAAATAATTCTTGGGTGCCTTTTGTAGAGATTTTCCGATTTGGTATCAAGTTTGACTACTAAATGATGCATAACAAGAGAAGGATCTTATCCTAGTATATCTATGTAGGACTAGATGAACATGTTAAAATTTTCTAAGAGGAGATCTTGGTGAACTTCTTGTTATTCTAGTTCATGCTAGTAGCAATTTATGTGGATTTTTCATCCTATTTAGTGCCCAAGTTTATGTAAATGGAATCTTCTAATAAGAGGTTTAATCCATCATGTAAACTTTGTGGTGCAAGGGGAAGGTGGAGTTCCTCATCAAATAATGCATCCTCTAGTTCTTGAATGGGTGTGTCAATTTTGAATTTCTTAGATTATTTGTTTGTTGCATGAAAAAATATACTCTATTTATTCTCCAAAATATGTTGAATTATTTAAATCAATGTAAAATCTCCTTTTGTGGTCACCTAGAGGAACACCATCTCTAGCACCAAGTCATTCACATTTAGCCTCACCTTTTTTGGACTTTTTTTAATCACATGTGGTCACGATGGTCCCAATCAATGAGGATAGGGTTGCAAGTCAAGGTTTATAGTGAATATAGAATTATCTAGAAAAATGGTAGTGTCAACAAGATCTATGTATGGATTGTGATAAGTAACAATTTTAACATGATTGATTTTGAATGAAGGATCATCAACATTTTTTGTGACACTAAAGATTGACTCATCTCAAGGTATATACCCTACTCCCTATATAGTTGTAGTCTCTAAAAATTGGACGAGCTCCAAGATTCACTATTCATTTGCCCATATACCTTTACCTTTATAGTTCATATTACCAAATATTTTATTGGTTACTAGATAACCATTATTCTTGAAATAGGATGCATATTATTCTTTACTTTGCATCCATGATGCACGTGAGGAACCAATGTGTTTATCCAAGTTAATACCATGTTTGACAAAATTTTAGTAAATGCAGCATTTATCATTTTTACTTTATTTGATGTTAGGATGACCATAAGATATGTTATTTTTAATATATTGATCCCAAACATATACCATCCAACTCATCCACCCCACGTCCCCCTATACTTGTGTTTATATGTGATGAAACTTAATGTATCTTGCAATAAAATCATAGTCACAAGAGGATTGGTGAGAGTGGACATTTTACAATGTGGTTGTCTTGTCCAAAGTTTTGTTTGGTAAAATCCTAACCTTGATTATGCTACAAGAATAGGTTTTGATATATGCCTAGTTTTATGCTAGGCAAAGATACTGATTCACCTTCAACTAAGTGTCACCTTGATCTTTTATATCTTGAATGTAATCCTTAATTTATGTATTTATTAGTTATATGATCTGTAATGGTATTCACAAGATTTATGTTCCCTATACCACGTAAGTTTTTGTTTGTTATCATTGAAAAACTTAGGAAGTAGATGTGTGTGAAAAAGTGAAATAAGTCTGATAACTGCAAGACACAACACTTCAATTAAGTCATTACATGTATGGTTAGACAGATATAAGCATGAATAATAAAACCATAACAAATCGACTAATTGCCTTCTAAAAGATGTGAGTATAAGATTGCTCTCAGATTTTTATAAGCAATACCAGTGACTAGACTACACCAAGACGAAGGATTTAATCTATATGAGAATGATATTAAGCTAAATGGATGCAAGATGGATGAAAGATTCAAGCAATAACGAACTCAAGCAATATGGATTCAAGCAATCATGGATAAAACTAAATATGCAAAAAGCTAAACTAAGATGCAATAATCTCAAAAAGCAAACACAATATATCCAATGACTCCAGAGCAAAATCAACATAATAATAATCTCCAAGCGTGTTTCTCAAAAATCTCTGGGGTGTTTTTCAAATATCTCTGGGATGTTTTGAATGAGAGCTGAAGGCTGAATTTATAGATAATTCACAAGAGAGATGATGAAAAAGCTCAATTTAGGATTAATTGAAATAATTGAGAAATCAGATTCAGTTAACCTTGAGATAGATTCCAATTATAGTTTAATTGAAATGCATTTAAATAAGAAGTTCAAGTTGCATTGAAAATAAGATTTAATTAATTCCATGCATTTGTGATAAAAATAGATAATTCTTTGATTTATTCAAGAAAAGAGTCTTTTCAATGCAAATGAACTTTTTCTGAAAAGCTAGTTCCAATTTTAAAGAATGATCAAATTTCTTTTAATTGTTTTTTCTAATTTTAAATTCTAAATTTAGAAATAATATTTCAAGTTTGATTTCTCTCTCAATTCAATTCTTTTATTTTATTTTCAATTCAACTCTTGCTTTGTAATTAATTCTTCTTGTAATAAATTAATTCATTTTTTGCATGATTAAATGGCAAATTAATTAATTAATTAAACATGCTAAGATATTTAATAAATTAAATAGGATAATTGATCAAAATGATTTTCTTGGAATGATTTAATTAATATAAAATAATTCACTCGCCATGTGACATTTAATAATTAAAGAATTAATTATGTGCTCAAGATTGATTTAATTGTCTTTGGTTAGGACTTTGGTGATGTTGCCGAGATTAGGGGTCCATGGTTTAGATGACCATTTTTAGGGTATTACAGTAGAAAGTTGATTAGTGTTCTTTAAATGCTTCCTAAACATTTTAAAGGGCTCGTGCGAATTTATGTATTGACATATCTTCTAATCCATTTTAGATGGACCTGCAAGTAGTAGTAGCTTATTTGAGTTTTGGACCATTTGCACATGTTTGGCATTGGTAATATCATTATTTACTATATTTTAATTTTTGGAAAAGATATTGGGCTTTTCATTTTATTATTGATGTTACCTTGGTTAAACTTTCACTAAGCCCTTGGCAACTAATGCCTTCTTGATTTGAAAACTCTTTTTGATGATTCATCAAAGTTGGATACGCAACATCCCTACAAATGAAAGGTCATTTTGGCATAAGGTTCATAAACAATTTGCATAAGTTGCTTCTCAGTGTACTACATGGAAACCTACTAGCTAAGCTTCACCATCATTGGAGTAAAGCAAAAAACTTTTCGCCATAACTTTTTTTTGGAAATGCGAAAGTGAAGCATCATCACTTTGTGCTCAACATTGTATGAAAAGTGTTTGATATAATATTTTGGAAGCTCAAGATATGTTTGTCATAGCTTTGACAAATTAGTAAATTATTCTAAAGCTTGTCCCCTTTAACTACAGGGAAGAGGGATGTTGATAATCATCATTGTAAGACATCTCATGATAACTAATGTAGAATTCGTGTATATGACGTTTCAAGTTACCCTTTCACGTTTAGTCAATAAAATAGTTTCAAAGCAAAATAAAATAACTTCCACCTATATAAAATAGCTTCAAACAGAACTTTTTTAAAGATTTATGTATTTAATATATCAATATTGGTTTACATTATTTTGAAAAAGTTCTCTTTATATACTTTATTTTAATTCATATAAAACATGATTATATTTTCTTAGTAGACATTCATGTTGTCATATAATGCAAATTTAAAGATTTGATTGCACACTGCCCGTTGTTGCCATAATGCATACACATCATTGCATTATGACAACAAAAAGTATTGTAATAGTGTGCTAACAAAAGCACATTTTTTATCTTAAAATTTGACATCCATTTATACAATGGAACATATAAAATTTATCTCCATATATATAATCAATAAAATAGTCAAAAACAAAATAAAATAACTTTAAAGTATATTAAATAATTTCAAACAATAACATTTTTCAAATTAACGTATTTAAAATATGTATATTGATTTACATTATTTTGAAAATGCATTTTTTTAAGTGATTCATGTTCTCAAATGATCCAGATAACACACAAATCCTTCCATATCAAAGGGACCTCCAAAACGTACAATTCAGAAAACAAAGCATTCATTAACAATTCAAGATAAAAAAACTGAATATTTGTAATAAAGTCTGATAGGAAAAACACCAAATATAAAGAAGGTTAGTAGCCCAAATGGGAGTTCCTCAATTTAAATCCTAAACAGTCTTATGTAAAAGAGCATAGCATTTGAGTCAGATTTAAGATCCCTTAACACCACGCATGGCTAGTTGGAGGAAAAAAAGCCTTTTAAAAAAAAACTCTAGCAGTGGCTCAGAGAGGAAGTTGGTATTTGAATGATAAGATTATCCCAACATACACAGAAGAGTCCTACATTCAAATCTTAGTATCAAAGCTACGCAAATCAAATTCAATATGTAATAAACTAAAACGTTGCAACTCAATTGATTAAACACAATTAATGAAGGTAATGTTAGGTTTCTTTGATTATGCTATCCAGCAAGGTTAAAAGGTGATGAAGTAGGAATCATGACCCAGGCAGCTTTGGTGAAATAGATACCCATGAGCAGCTTTGGTGAAATAGATACCCATGAGACCTTGGCTCTTGACAGAATAAATATCAGCATAGAGGTGTACTCCCATATATACTATATTTTAGATGATAAAAAATCTAACATTTAAAAAAAAAAGGTAATAAGCCTCATATCTTTTCACTGCATTTGTATGATAACACTACTGGAGAAGAAAAAATCTCAGAAACCATTAAACAACTAATTTTTTTTATACAGCTTTTGGTGATTTTAGGATAAAAAGAGAGCCGTTTTTAGTTTGTAAGTACTAAAAAGTTAAACTGTTAATAATATCATCAATGGTAAATAGTCATACAGAATAAACAATTTGGATTTCCAAATATCTAAAGTCGCGTGGCATTCTTGGTAGCGTTACAGTTTTTACTTTTATTTAGAATTTAACCAAAATGGCCAAGCTTCAGTAACAAATTCAGTTCATGATTAAAAGGAAAGAACCGTATAGATCAACAGCTTTATTATAATTGTTTACCAGGAGAAGCAGCCTAAAATTTTGCAAATCAAAAGTAAAATGTTTACGCAACAAAACCTGTCTCTGAAAATATTGTTTTAGAGTGAAAATTGGTATCAGAATAGAATGTGTCCAGTTTAAACAATTTTATCGTTAGTAAACAAACTAAAATCAAATCTGCCATTAAATCCAAAAACCAATTATCGGTTTAAGCAGGCATCTGTTTTTTCTATATAAAAAATATTCCCAGGTCTAATCCTGAATCAACGAGGCCTTCGGCATGTTTGGAAACACAATGACTAATGAACTGAAGAATCCCAGTAGTTTTTGAATAAATTATTCCACGTCCTTACACTCCCAATTCAAGTATTCTTTCACAATTTGATGAGGAGGAACATAAACAAGGTTCCATTGCGAGTCATTTGAATCTTATGGGCACACAAGGTTTACAATTTGTGAATGAATTTAACTACAAGTGAGAAAAGCAAACTGAACGTATTTTTTATAAACATCTTCAGAAAACTAACAACCATAAACCTTTCAAAAAACTATGAAATCATTCGAGATAGACTTCTAGAGGAATAACTCTTTTGCCAAAACAGATTTTAAACGTCGGTGAAATAATTCAACAGGAAATTGACATTGTCAGCAGACACTTTATGATCATGTTCAAAATAAAGCAGGTCAGACCTACAATAATTAACCATAAACAATTTCCATGGACAAACTCAAAATGAAGATAATCCACTGCTTGCCATGAGATTGCAAAAATCTTCTAGAACTCCAAACTTCAGTTTTATGTCCCTGTTTTACGACGTGCAACACGAGCAACAAAACCAGCCTTGATGGGTGCCACAGAACGTGAGCATCCACACTGCAGAGACATAATGAACACTAGAAATCAACAATCAGAATGTCTCCTTTGTGCTGTTTGATCTTTTATAAAATTTGAAGGAATCCTAAAAAGAAAATCCACACACAAAAGGCTCTGTAACTACAATACCAGAACTATAGCTACTGGTTAACAAATCACAGATATACTTCAACTGATATTCGATTGCATTAAAGTGAATAAGATGCCTAACCAAATAATCAGAATAAACTCTTTCCCTTTGCACATATCCAAGTAGCATTGGAATGGTGAAAAAGAAGTGTAACCTACTCCCCATCCCTCTCATCCTCTCTCCCCCGACAAGATTGTTTACAATAATTGACAGGAAAAAGGAAAAAAATCGTATGATACGACAAGTATCTTTCAAAGTTGTTTTACAGAACAGCATTCAAATTTGAACATTAAGACATAAGATAAAGAACATATTCTGAACATTTAAATTGCCAAAAACTAAATTAACCCAGCACAACATTCAAATACTAATTTAAAAAGACATGAGACGATGGAATACCAACCCCTTGGTGATTCATAACAGCAGAAAGCAGACTCCATTCAAGAAAATGACACCATACAAGATATAATTTTCACAGGCAAAAAAGGACACCATGCATGATTGACTTTTCACAAAATATGTAGCCTTTTTCACTTGAATCAATCAAAAATATAGATTAAAAGCCACATATAATATTCCTCACATATTGGCATCTTGAAACTAACAGGAAACGCCCACAAAAAATACTATTAAGTTACCTGCTCACAGCGAAGGAAGAAAAGCCGATTTTCCTTTGAAAGGATGGTATCAGGACTCTTACAACCATTGCATATCACATATTCATCTGCACAGCAAAAGATTCAAATTAGTAACAATCAGTGCCAAAAATGGAACCCAAACAAATCCCAATAATCTTACCTAATAACGTCCGTCCTTCCACATCCCCCTCAAACAAATACAAAATGGTTTGTACATATTTTCTCTACAATGCTTTGCTCCAATATAAACTTGCTCGTCTTTCACTAATTATGAGTATTTTACTTAGCATTTGTCTACATTCAGGTTAGTGACAGAGATACTAGGTTTTACATAACAGCTTCTTACAGATATCGAAGTATAGGAAAAGCAGAAAAGTTGGGATTCAACAGCTAGAACACCCCTCAGAAGTAATATGTTAAAACCCTAAGGATTTTTCCACACACAATCCTCCCAAATTATTTTACAGCTCATAATGTCAATTACAGGATCAGTCAATAACTGAATTAGCGATGATGAATTGACCTTTACCCCTGGATTTCTCCAAATATTCTAGTTCATTCAAAGGCTTCGATATACAGCCAGAGACCTCAGATTAAAAATAATAATGTAATAAGAAATTGCTGCAACATCCATACTTGGCAAAAGAGTATAATGAATCAAAATTTGCTCTTTCCCAAGATCCTAACACTTGATAATTCAATCTATTGATGCCCCCGACGTATTCAAAGAAGTTAGTAAGAAAAGTTATTCTTTCGTGCTGTTTTATCAGGAAGTTTATTATTAATTTAATTTTGTCTTGCTGAAAGGAATTCAGACATATCATTATAAAAAGAAATCTTATCTATTGCAATTTGACAGCATCCATTTCTTTATAGCCAGTAAAATCTTATTTAGAAAGATATTGGACCCACATGGTGTCCCATAACTGATCCAACGGAAAAATATAGCTTACAGGTTTCAATAATTTGGGCTCTGAAAATTCTATCTTACACAGTACTTACAAATTTCACACTTAACCATAAAAATCTGCTAGTCTTCTGACCATGAAAGCTCAAACCATCTCAGCTCCATCATGTGATCTGTAAAATTTGTTGTTTCTTTCTGGATCAAGATATGACTTGTAATTGTAACTTAATTTAATTGACGTTTTAACCTCATTCAACAGCAATCTAAGCCTATAATCATTATCGGACAGTTAGGGGGAAAACTTAAGATGCTTCACTAGCAAATTCATACGCTTTTAGATGCCTCGAGAAAGCATCAGCCCTGAAGCAATTACTAAAGTTGTTAAAAATGCATCTTCCTTTTCTTTATTTTCTCTCTTTAATGTTTTGTGAAAATGGCAATTCATTAACTCATTGATAACTATGTTTTGTCCTCTCGATGGAACGATCACAGTAAAGACAAGGATCCATTGCATCTTTTAAATTCTTGAGTAGTCTTCTTGTATTTGTTGGCCGTTTCCAATCATTGTCTTTCACTATGTTCAAAAAGTTCTGCAAACTTCTTTGTCCACACAACAACTTTGTTGACATCATTTGATTTCATGCTTAAATATCCAGCACGTAGGTTCTCAATAAACAAAGCATACTGAGGAATACAATTGTACAATATCTTCCATCAAACATTAAAAATTCTTCACCATAAAAAAAGTGAGTAGAATATTCTGATTAAGTAGTTTAATATCCTTTCCAATTTTTGAATGGCGCCAAATATCTCATCTCACTTATTCACATATTGATATATATAATGTAGAAATAAAAGTCATAGCGACCTCTAAAACAAAATTGCAAAATCAAACTTCAGAATACCTAAAGTCGATTAGATCATAATCAGTAATCTTAGAGTCATCCATCTACCAAATTGCTAAAAACACCATGCTTGAACATTGCTGATCAAAATCTTTCACAAGTAGTAATTGCTGTATCAATGTAATAACCAATTGACCATTAACATAATCAATCAACAGGATTTTGCTCCTTTCTTCAAAATGTAATCACTGATTAACCATTATATAATCCATCAATTTCAGGATATGGTAATGCATTTTCTAACAGTAAACTTATTATATTCAGGAATGAGAACTACTGTGTCTTTTAGGCACTAACCCCCACATTGCCCTTAGATCCTCAAAAACATTTAAAAAATGCAGGACTGTACTTCCTATCATTACAGGCAAATTCATTATCACATTTATCACTGGCTTACTCGTTATGTCAAACTACCAAATTTCAGCCAGAATCTTATACACTACCAAATTTCAGCTAGAATCTTATACACCCACTTTACCTGGCAGATTAAATAGATTATTCTACAAATCTAATCTCCATGGCAAGAAAATTATGTTAAAATTCTAAAAAACGCTTGAGGGCATTATATTACTTAAGTTGACACTAATGCATATGTGACGACTGAATTCTAACAAGTAATAGGTGAAAGGACAAGCAGCACCTAATAAGAGACTGGAAACACAAGTCTGGAAAACAGCCAAGCCCACAGTATATAAGCTTAATACAAAGGATACTCTGAACCAAACCTCATTATTTTCCAAGCAGATATTTAACAACAAAAATTGCACAATTTTTCTGACACCTGTTCTGCAACATCAATTCCCTCATAAACTAATGCCAGTCTCTAGATATCTCTCTACATGGTATAAAGCCATACAAATGCACTGAATGTGCCAAAAAGAGTAGAAGAATAGGAGACCAGCAGAAGACTGGTAAGGTCATCGTACATGATTTATCATAACTAAAATTAGGAATTGCTCACTCCTTGACATTGAGTCTATGTAATTATGGTAGTACTCGGCATATCAAGTCCAGAAATTTGCTTACTCCAGTTCACTCAATAAAAACAACCAGAGTTCAAATATAAATATATATGTTGAAATAAATGTGAAACTTTGATTATCTTGAATTAAACAATTTGTGGATATAAATATCAGAGAATCTCTTATATTCATGAATTTCTCGTTTAAGGTAAAGGAACAAGAAGGTAAACAATAAAAGGCATTTCCTTTTATTTAAATTTTAGAGAGCAAAAACTTATGAAGAAAACTAATAAAGGATTTAATTTTAATGCAAGAAAACTAAGCTTTAAAAGAAAGTGGCCAGCACAATTTATCAATATCTAAAAATATTAAAGTTCCTCAGTTACTTCAGCAGATAGAATGTTTATTTTCCCTTTATTACAGGAGGAAAACACTTACTGATATATCGTCGCAGAATTCCCTCAAAATTCTTCGGAGCAAATCTTCCCTTGATAACTAGACGCTGCTGTCCATCAAGAGAACCACTCGTCCCCATTTCTGCAAGCAAGAAATTCATGACATGCTCTGGCTGTCTATGCATCCTGTAAACAAACAAAACAAAAAAGAGCGAATAGGAAATTGAGCATAGCATTAACACAATCAAACCAGATAAATATACAAAACACAAATAACACTTTATTCCCACACCAAGGTATGCATGTACAATTTGGTCTGCAAAAAGTACAATATTAGTAACAAGGGAGAATAAACAAGAGAGATCGCATTCCAGTCATAACACACAGATGTTGACTAAGAGGCTGTGTTGATTGGACAAACATTTGAGAAGTGAAAACAACTTGTACCAACCACAACAATCCCCGCCATCATTAATCTCTTTAACTATAAAATCCGTACAAATATATACTCAGTCAGAAATAAAGCATGCCAAAGTACTTTTCTACTAGAGTATGCCAAGGGAAAACATACAGAACTCTATGTTTACTGACAATATCAAAACCAATTGTTACAATGAGCACATCAATGATTACAACTTATTGTGGATAAAGCATTAGATTAATCAGTGGAATAGGACTTCCAAATTGCTAAAACACATCAACGTTATTAAATTATATTATTTTTTCCCATTGCATGCCCCTTCAGGTGATAAATAGTAGTCTCAAAAAATTAAATTGTTACCTGGGGCCTCAGTGGTATAGCAGTAAAGAATTAAATCTTCCAAGATTTAGAGAGACTATGGATACAGGTGTAGTGCCTCCTCAGATTAGCATGAACTTATGATCTAAAGCCAAATATTAAATGAAATAAACTTGGCATGGACATTGGATAGGTAATAAGAACGTGTGGTTCAATGGTATAAGCACATTTCAATCAATTATATATGAGACGAATGATGTATCATCTGTATCAATCGATAGATGACACAGTAATATAAGGAAAATGCAGTGATGAATTATCTATAGTGGATGAGTGAAACTAATCATCTATCCCTTTTGGATAAACTACTGAGACTAGTCACCAAGCATATTCTCTGACCTCTATCCTCTATCACATAATGACCATGAGCAAATCAAGCAGGATGAAGAAATGCTGACTTCAGACAACCATCATGATACAAAATCTATTATATCAGCTGTTCAATTCATTATGCTCTGTTAGAATCACATATAAAATATCCATATTCATCAATGAAGAGACTAATCCAGTTCACCACCCAGGCTTGAGTACCTAGGAAGTGAATCTAACAGAACAAATACAATCCCCTCCCCCCCACCCCACTACCTTTGTTATTTCCTGATGTTTACAAAATTCCCAACCATCTGGAAATTTTACCTGTGTAGATAAGGCTACCTTAATTCCAACTCCAGTTATGGGTCGATCCTTGTTTTCCAAGAATTGATAATACTCTGGGAGGGTTTCTTGCTTTAAACCCAAAAACTGATGGTTTGGTCAACTCCACTAATGCTTGGATTTAAGCTGGAATTTAACACTTTGAAAGGCCTATCATATGAAATATGCCTTCCAGTGGAGGATTGTATTTGGAAACAAATTACTGACAACGAAATCTAACTTTTAGATGCAGACGATGTTTGATGGTAAGGTCATGTGGCAGTGGAATGCCCTACAAGTAAACCAAAAAGCCTAAAAGAGGGCTACTTGGTTGAAGGGTGCCTTCTTATCACACTTTATGTTAAACAGGCCCCACTCGATTATCCAAATAATATGAAACATCTCCCTACATCTGCGCCCCTCAACCAAACTTCTATTGCAGATCCTCAACGGGTTCCTGTATTGCCACAGGCTTTTAGAAATACACCTCCTCCTTTGCCTCCTAAATCTGCTAACGTGGTCTGGGCAAATGATCTCTTCTGAAGAAGCAACCTACTTGTGTTTACTCCTAGTATGGCAGCCTCAAAGATAGGTGTGACATCAGATAGCGAAAGATCTGGAGGCTTGATACCACCACTCAGCCTCTCCTTCCTTCAGGTTGCCCTTCGGCATTATCTCAAGCCGAAGAATGGAAGCATAGGTGCAAACTTATCAGACTCTCTTTTTCAGCATGATCAACTATTCTAGTTCTCCACGTTAAGAGGACAAGGAAGATGCAGTGGATGGACTCTGGTTAATAATAGAAAAGCTGTGCTCCTTCCTGGCCCCAACTTGGCAGCAACACCTGTTAGCACCTTCATATTTTTACAAAATATGAAATGCCTATGATGAAAAAATTGATTGCAGCACCCAGAAATACCCCTGCCAAGGTTTCCCACCAGGCCTACTTTGAGGATTAATAACTTGAAGCCAAATGATTGTCATGTCAAATTGATCAGTGCTCGCAATTCTCCTCATATTCATATACTCTTGTGTCCATTTTTAGAGCCTCGGCACCTTGTTTGGTATTTTTTATTAGAATAATATCTTTATAATTACTTAGTTAATGGTCAATAATGTAATATATTGTACATATTAGATAGTTTCTAGCTTCTTCAGAATTTACGATTGTTTCATAATAGAAATATCGTCTTTGTAATTGCTATATGTACATCTTCATTCATTTAATAGATTATGCAATTACCTGAACATTTTTCTCAGGCCAAAATTAAATGGAATTTAACATGATTTGTTGTTTGCACAGTGTTAGGTCTTGTTGTGACGTTTTCACACATTGCCCCATTGCAAATGGGGACCCGCTACCTTCTAGACCCTTTTGGTCGTTTGGTTTTGGTTTTTTGTGGGTTTTGGTGGCAGTCTCGTCAATCTCTCTGCTTTGCAAGTGTTTGGGGGTCAAATTGATTAAGCCTGATTTTCGTTTGAGTGATTTTGGTGAAGTCTAGGGCCTATTTCATCAATTTTAGGGTTGCTGCCTTTAGTCCTAGATTTGAGGGGAAATTGTTAGGGTTTTGGAAAAACTAAACATACAACTGGAATCAGGACCCTTCAAGGAACCTCCTAGTAAAATTTGAGCCAAAAAGGATTTCTATTTTTTAAGGATTTTACTGAGTCCCGGAATGTCATCATTTTGCCAAAAATCAAACTTTCTATTTTTAGTAAGTTTCTATTTTTAGTAAGTGCTTTCCTGACCTATTTTGTCCAAAACCTAACATTTTGAAACACTTGCTATTTGGGAAAATCTTTTTTTGGTAGGTTCTTTACAGGAAACGCTGAAAACTGAACATCCCTGAAGACGCTAAAGGATGAACGTTCCTGAAGATCATTTCTAAATCCGGAAGAGTCAAAAGGTAGACAAGTTGGATCAAAAAAATGGTTAAGTATGGAACTCCTATTCTAGAAGAGGAAAGCACACAAAATCATCCAAGTCTAAAAATTCACATCAATCCACCAATGTCATCCTGATC
>NW_026730074.1:0-25000 GCF_030272615.1 Cryptomeria japonica
CCTTGATGCTATATTAGACCATCCACTCCCCTTTGTGATGGAGGTATGTGACATGGGAAATGGCTATCAATCCCCTAGAATGCATCAAGTATCTATTATAACGTATACAAGATAATGATGCCTAGGTGCATTGTAGGGGCTAGATAGTTGTTTCTTACAACATGGATTTGTGACACTTGCCTAATGACCCTTGCCCCCAATTCTAGGACCAACGACCCACTTGTTAAAACGTTGTTTATTCCAACTATCAATTTTAGGTTGTGCTTCTCGAGTTACATTACTAGGTGGGGAGGGAGAATTATAGCATTTTTTTTGGTTCAACAATTCTAGACAAAGACAAAAGAATGTGTTTTTATTTTCTCTATCAATTGTTGTTACATATGAAAATCTTTTTTCTTAAATAACAAATGGTATTGATACACATGTTGAAAATATTTTCATAGCTAATGATTATTTGGATCTTATAATTTGCATTAATATTTTTTAAGATCCATCAGCTAATAGATTTAGCAGTGATAGAAATAATATCATATATACTTACATGTAAAACAAATCTCCTTCATATATTATGCACATGAGGTGGGTTGTTTCTAATACATCATGCATTTAGAGAAACATCAATTGATGAAACATTATTATGATTTGATTCAAACTATCATTCTTTTTTACTCATAATTCATGTATCTTATTTGCACTTCATAAAGCACTTCTCTTTTATCCTAAGAAGTGTTTGTATGATGATACCAATCTTTCAACTTTAAGTTGGTATACTTACCATGTGGTTATGTATACATGTCCTAGATAACCCCACTCAAAGAAAACCATGAATACAAGGTTATACATAACATTAATTCAAATGTTAAGTACAAAGACATTGATATTAATGATTGTAATATTCTCGTAGAAGGAGATGAATTATACATAATTGGCTAATATCTTTTGTTTTCTCTTCCATGCTTTTACTTTATTTGCTTTTATGTATTTCATATTTTTCATGTTATTAATTAGTATGTAGGGGTATGTGTGGGATCAGTGTGTGCCAAAACAGGCCCTTAAGTGGCAATAAAATTTCAGAAAATCAGAGTTATACAACTTGACATGAAAATTTGAATAAGTTGTGAACATTATTTTAAAAATATGTAAGAAGAGAATCTATAGAAAATTTAATGTAGTTTCTAAGCTAGTAGTTGTTTTTTTAAAAACAAAAAATCATATTTGATGAAAATTTCAAATTTCAATGCAGTGGTACTAAAATTTCAGGAAAAAGATAAGAAGTGGATGTATGTCTGACCACCCTAATCACAATCAAATCATAATATTTTTTTACAATATTTATAATATAAGTATTAAACTCATGTCCGGATGTGACACATTTTTTTATAATTTTTGATAAAGTAAGTAATTATTTATGAATTTTTTACTACAGCTTTTCAGAAATTCAGAAACTCCTACATCTGACCACCTTAACTTGGTCAAAACCTTATGAAATTTATTTTTTTTTTAATTTTTCCCTATAGTAGACGAAGCATATGATGTGATGCATGTTTCGGATTCAAAAAATGTTATACTGTTTGAAAGTTATGAGTGTTTTGCAATTAGGACTATTGTAAGAATTCAATTAGAAAATAAATTATTATTATTTATTAAAGTCAAAATAAGACAAGCCTTATATTGTTGGAAAGTTGAGAACATCCTTTAAAAACCCTTTTTGTTTTATCAATTTTGGCTACAAAAAAAGTCATCATCCACCAGTGTAAAGTCTGGAAAATCAAGGAATACTGAAAAACACGTTTTTTCAGTTGACTTTCTAGGCTTGTCACTTCCAAGCCAAATCCCAAAGCATTCCAGAGCCAAAATTTGAATTTTGAAAATTGTACAACAAAAATCGGATATCCGATTTTAATAAGTAAATTCACTGACTAAATTTGCACATAATATATCTATTGTTTATTAATATTTTTAAATATTAATTTATAAACAAATTAGTATATGATATTAGGGAGAGAGAGAGAGAGAGAGAGATGGGGAGGGTGAAGGGAGAGAGAGATGGGGTGAGGGAAGGGAGAGAGATAGAGAGATTAGGGGAGAGGGAGAGAGAGATTATGGGTCCTATGGTGTCATAAGGGGTCATATTGTGTCCTAGAACCCCTTAGGACACCATATAACCCCTTAAGACACCAAATTGTGTCGTTATGGGTCATATTGTATTCTAAGGGTTGATATTGTGTCATATGACCCCTTTAAGACACCATATGACCCCTTAGGACACAATATGACCCTTTACGACTGTATACGGTGTTGTAATGGGTCATATGATCCCTTATGACACTATATGGTGTCGCTAGGGGTCATATGGTGTCCTAAGGGGTCATATTGTGTCCTACGATCCTTTAGGACACCATATGACCTCATAAGACACCATATTGGGTCCTTATGGGTCCTGTGGTGTCCTAAGGGGTCATATTGTGTCCTACGATCCCTTAGGACACCATATGACCCCTTAAGACACCAAATTGTGTCGTTATGGGTCATATTGTGTCCTAAGGGGTCATGGGACCATATGACCCCTAAGGACAACATACGACCCCTTATGACACCATATTGGGTTGTTATGGGTCCTATAGTGTCCTAAGGGGTCATATTGTGTCCTACGACCCCTTAAAACACCATATGACCCCTTAAGACACCAAATTATGTCGTTATGTGTCATATGGTGTCCTAAGGGGTCATGGGACAACATATGACCCCTTAGGATACCATAAGACCCATTATGACACCATATGGTGTCGTTAGGGGTCATATGGTGTCTTAAGGGGTCATATTGTGTCCTACGACCCCTTAGGACATCATATGACCCCTTAAGACACTAAATTGTATCGTTATGGGTCATATTATGTCCTAAGGGGTCATGCGACACCATATGACCCCTAAGGACAACATACGACCCCTTATGAGACCATATTGGGTCATTATGGGTCCTATGGTGTCCTAAGGGGTCATATTGTGTCCTACGACCCCTTAGGACACCATATGACCCCTTAAAACACCATAGTGGGTCGTTATGGGTCCTATGGTGTCCTAAGGGGTCATATTGTGTCCTACGACCCCTTAGGACACCATATGACCCCTTAAGACACCAAATTGTATTATTAGGGGTCATATTGTATTCTAAGGGGTCATATTGTGTCATATGACCCCTTAGGACATAGTATGACTCTATATGGTGTTGTTATGTTTCATATGACACCATATGGTGTCATTAGGGGTCCTATGGTGTCCTCAAGGGTCATATTGTGTCCTACAACCCCTTAGGACACCATTTGACCCCTTAAGACACCATCTTAGGTCATTATGGGTTATATAGTGTCCATAGGGGTCATATTGTGTCATATGACCCCTTAAGACACCAAATTGTGTCGATATGGGTCATATTGTGTCTTACGGGGTCATGGGACACCATATAACCCCTAAGGACAACATACGACCTCTTATGAAACCATATTGGGTCATTATGGGTCCTATGGTGTCCATACGGGTCATATTGTGTCCTACAAAGCCTTTGGACACCATATGACCCCTTAAGACACCAAATTGTGTTGTTAGGGGTCATATGGTGTCCTAAGGGGTCGTAGGACACAATATGACCCCTAAGGACAACATACAACCTCTTATGACACCATATTGGGTCGTTATGGGTCCTATGGTGTCCATAGGGGTTATATTATGTCTTACGACCCCTTATGACACCATATAGTGTCGTTAGGGGTCCTATGGTGTCCTAAGGGGTTATATTGTGTCCTATGACCCCTTAGGACACCATATGACCAATTAAGACACCAAATTGTGTCGTTTTGGGTCATATTATGTCCTAAGGGGTCATGGGACACCATATGACCCCTAAGAACAACATTCGACCTCTTATGACACCATATTGGGTCGTTATGGGTCCTGTGGTGTCCATAGGGGTCATATTGTGTCCTACGACCCCTTAGGACACCATATGACCCCTTAAGCCACCAATACATTGTGTAGCTAGATGAAACTCTCACATTTTTTGTTCTTTATGTTGATGACTTGTTGATCATAGGGAATCACTCATCTACCATCATTGTAGTGAATACTACTCTACATGAGATTTTTAATATCAAACTTGGGTCTTTTACATCACTTCTTGGGGATTGCGATTACTTAGTCATCTTCAAGTATCTTCCTTAGACAACCCAAGTATACACTTGATATTCTCTTCAGATTTCACATGGCTGATTGTAAGCTTGCACTGACTCCATTTTTTGTTAGGGGTCAAACTTGAGGCTACCTGCTCTTCATCCTTGGTTGATGGCACTTTATACCAACAGCTTGTTGAGAATCTCATCTACTTGACTCATACGAGCCTTGACATTTTATTTGTTGTTGGCATGGTCTCTTGATTCATGCAGGAGCTACATGAGTTGCTAACAAAGTAGATAAGTGGATCCTCCACTACATTCAGAGTACTCACAATTATTGATTCAGTATGTAGTAGGTATGGATATTGACTTGGTGGGATGTATGGATTCAGATTGGGCAGGTGATTCTTAGGATCGCAAGCCTACTTCAAGATATTGCTTCTCACTTGGTTTTGGTCTAGTTTGTTGGTCGAGCAAGAAGCAATCTGCAATTGCTCTTTCATCGATAAAGCTCAAGTATTGAGGGGTGGCTAATGTTACCACTAAGGCTATTTGGCTTTAGAATGTTCTCAGTGAGTTTAGTATTCCAATCAGAAAGTCTACCATCATCTTTTGTGATAATCAGAGTGCTATACAGATCTTCAAAAAATCCAATTCATCACTAGAGGATGAAACACATTGAGATACATATGCACTGCATTAGGGAGCTGATTTAGGAAGGCATCATTGATCTTAAGTATTATTCTACACCAGAGTAGACTACAAACATCTTCACTAAACCCTTCACCAAAATCAAGTTCCTTCATTTATGAGCTTCTCTTTAGATGCGGTAGGTGTATACTTTAGGAGGGATTTCTTAGTCCTTCATTCTCTCTATACTCTAGGGGGCATTTTTCTCTTTATTTAGGGGGGCTATTCCTCTTATGGGGGGAGGGGCTTCTTCTTTTGGGGGGGATCTCTATGTACATGGGTACCTAACATGGCCTCATTTGTCAGGATCCATCTCTTCACCTACCTAAGCTATGCTTAAGGTGGGGTGTTAGTGTAGGTTTTTATTTTTTCTTATGTTAGGGGGTATTTATTTTTCATACACACTATTTAAGCTTGCTGAGGTTATAAGGAATGGTTAATATGAGGACACATGGTGAAATAGTCTAGCTACATGTGTAACTCTCTTCCACACATGGGTAGTTGAGTTACACACCCTCTTTTGGCTTGTTATGCCACCTCACATAACCACTATTTTGTCATTTCCTATGTGGGTTATGGGGAGTAAGAATTAATGCACCCCTTGGATGTATATGCTATTAGTTTTTCCATATAATTAGCACTCTACTCTCACCTTCACTAGTTCAATGAGAGCTCGGTAAGAATAGTAAGAGTCTTCTCAAAATTCTCTCTCTTCGTCTCTATTTTCTGATGCTCTGCAAAAAGGATTAGAAAATCTGTTTGATGGCAACACACACAAGAGCACAAGAAACAAACGTTAGTGTTAGCAACAAAAGATTATCCTAAACAGGCATATCAAGAGAGATATTAAGCATGAAATAGAAAGCATATAAACATAGAATAAAATAGCTAATCAAGATGCTTATAGTTGCTCCTCCCTTGTTCCTCTCCTCTCCAAGTCCCAAATGAGTGTAGCTCTCAGCTTTTAGCACTAGCCATGGATGCCATATGGAGATTCAAGATGGTTGAATATGATAAGCAAATACTATGCAAGAGTAGATAGTGATGCTATGAAAAAGCTCTATGCTAATGCCAGTATAACAACAATACTCTAAATGCTTCCTTTTGCTTGAGGAGAAGGGTTCTATTTATAGAAGAAATGGGGAAATGAAGGGTTAAGATTGAATGGTTTAATCAAGGGCCAAGTTTGAAAGTTGGGGATCCATGTGCACAATTGGCACCAATAAAATGGTGACAAGTGTCAACATAGGATTGGGTTGAGAGAAGAGGTTGGAGGCATTAAAGGCCTGAGAAGACCTCATGGTTATCTAGAGGCTAAGGGTCAAGTCCAAATTAAGATTACCCACTGGATTAAGAGTTAATCCAAGGATAAACCTTTGTGCAAATGTTTAAGAGATAATCATGGTCAAAGCATTAATGGCCTGATGAGACCTTTGGGTTGGGCAGAGGTTGAGTCAAAACAAATGTTTTAACCATGTGGGAGCGTTTGAGGTAACCATTAATGGTTATTGGAGACTTTGGGGATTAAGTGGTTGAAGGTTGAAAGCCTTCAATGGTTATCAAAGACTTTGAGCCATTTAGTGGTTGAAGGTTGAAAGCCTTTAATGTTTATCAAAGACTTTGAGGGTTTGAGAAGTGACTTCCCTTTTGCTTAGGAATGTGACAAAGTTTAGAGAAGGGGTTAGGTTATTTAGAAGTGATTAGAAAATTCTAGAAGGGGTTTAGGCATGCAAGTGGATTTTGTAGGAAAATGCAAGTGGGAGAAATTTTGGTATTTTCAATTAAAATAAAATCATTTATTTCAATTAAATGGTGTAATTTGCATTTGGATAAATATTCAAATAAATATTAATTTATTTAAATGAGAAAAAGAAAGATAAAGCATTAAAATGCTTGAAGACTTTGAGGGAAACCATTAAAGGCTTGAAGACTTTAAGGAAAACCATTAAAGTCTTAAGAAGACTATAGAAGGAAGCCATCAAGTTTGAAAACTTTAAAGCCATCAAGTTTTGAAGACTTTAAGGGAAACCATTAAAGGTTTCAAGTGGGTGAGGATAAATAGGATTTTAAATAAATAATTTATTTAAAATAGTTGTGCAACTTGCTTTTGTAGGAAAATACAAGTGGGTGGAGGATAAAGGTGATTTAAATAAATTATTTATTTAAAATAATTGTGCAACTTGCATTTGTAGGAAAATACAAGTGGGTGGAGGATAAAGGTGATTTAAATAAATGTTAATTTATTTAAATGTGAGAGGTGGGATTTTGGGGGATTTAAATAAATATTAATTTATTTAAATGTGAGAGAGTATTTAATTAAATAAATATGATTTATTTATTTAATTAATGGTCTAAATTTGGTTAAGTGAATTAAATAAAATAAATTGAATAATTTATTTAATTAATAGGAGAAGAGGGTTAAGATGAATTAATTAAATATTAATTTAATTAATTATTAATTGATGGTTAAATAATCAAATAAATACTAAGTATTCATTTAATTAAGTGGACAGATTTATGTGACTACATTTTTTATCATTTTAAATTTATCTTCATTTAGCTATTTTAATCTTCGATCATTTGTTGCTTGGAATTGCATGTGATCTATGATCAATATCATATCCTAGCTTGATTCTTGTTTATCGTAAAATTTGACAAGAGTTGACAAATTTTGAATTTGAAAATTTAAATTTTAGTGGTCAAGTCTTTGTAGTGCAAGAGTGAACTTGTATGCTGTGGGATTGACCAAGGATGGGGAGATGTGAATTTTGAGGTGGGAAATAAGTATATGAATGTAAGTGAAAGGATGGGTGTAATAAATGGTGAATGTGTAGAGATAAGTGGATATGAACAGGATAGAGTCAGATGTATAGAATAATGGGTAAATAAGGATGAGTAGAAGGATCAATGAATGAGCTCAACTTTGCACAAGAGTTTTACATGTACTTTTATTACTTAAGATATTTCATCAAAATGGGCCCAAATATAAATGCAGATTGGCATGGGCATGCAAATTCAACCATTGCAACTATTTATCTTTTTCATTACTAATAATTACCACAAGATATAGATTGTACCATAATATTTATAGCATTATTTTGCACAATATCAATATTATTTTAAAGGTTTAATTTTCTTATAAATATAAATTAATATTAGAAATTTAATTACAATATTATTTAAGATAACTATCTTCTCAACGTAAATCCAAAATAAAATTTTACTAAAAATATACATTTAGAAAAAAAAATTGCATTAGCAAAGTTGTAATAAATATACACACAAAAGTCTTCAAACATGTAGTGTCGCGGTTTAAACACTTCATTGGTGAAGCGGCCACCAAGGTTCAAATCCCTATTGGGCCATTGTGCTCGCAAGGCCTTGTGCCTTCACTGGGCCATTGTGCTCGTGGATTTGAACAAGTGAAGTGTGGGGATGAGGTCCCCCATTTGTGGCCTCACCGGTTCATAACTCCGGGTCAAAAGCATTCACGTGGAGCCAGAGGGCATGTTGTAACAGCGTCATCGGTCATGTTAAAAATTTTACCAACATAGTTAATTATAAAAAAATTTAAAAAAATATACACACAAAAAAGTAATGAAGTATGCTCCCTTGTTACTAGGGTGATTGAGAATGGATATAAGCATAATATTTCTTAGAAATTGAGTGTGGTTTTCTTTAAATTAAATTTTGATGGTGCCTTAAAAGTTATGTTACCTCTGGCGATGCTAAAATTGTTGTGCATTCTTTCATGAGCCTGCCCATTAGAGGTGACCACTTTTTATTTGGTTGTAAAACAAATAATGAAGCTACAAAGTCTTAAATTGACAATTAATATTGGGTTGTAAATTTTAAGAAGTTGAATAGAATTCTAAGGATGTGTATCAACAACTCCTTTAAAAAATGTAAGTTACAAAGTATTATAGAAGTACATTCAACTCGCTAAAGCTTTGAAATAATTCATTCAGTTATTGTTTTATATAATGCAATTAAGTAGTGGCCTACCTTGTAATACTTTGGGACATTAGTTTTTAGCGTAGGTTTTGTTTGTTTGTGAGCGTACTTGAAGATCGTGTTTGAGGATTTTAGGAGTAGAGCCAAGTTGAAGTTAGGTTATCCAATCAACTATTCACTTAGAGTGGTTTCACCTTGGATAGGTGACATAGACACACCTTTGATATTTTTTATTAGGTCACTCTTAGCTTTGTAAAAAAGATTTTTAGAGAGAGAATATTGACAACTCTAGAGTGTAGCGAACCAAAATGTTTTTTTAAGATATTTCCAATGAATCAACAGAGTTTGTATAAGATTTTTTTTTTACCTTGGGTGTCCCCACAACTCCACATTTGGGGTGAGGTGGGGCAAGACTAATCCCTAGGGTCAATTGGGCATGCTCAAATAACCTAGCCAATAGGTAAACCCAACTAGCAAGAGTTGAACCTTGGATCTACATGGAAAGAATCCAAGGCCTTAGCACAACCTTACCAACCATTTGAATAAAGATCTTATGACCAAAAAATAGATACTTAGTCGAATCCTTCTACCAAATTAAATTTTCTCCTTAAAATTTTGAGAAAACATTTTTAAAATCAGATGATAGGATAGCTTGAATACTTCTGAAAGAAGAGTTGACCAATATTTGTAACACTTCTCACTCTCTTGAGAAAACATGCTTACCTATCACTCTAGTATCAAGATTGTCCTCTTTATATTGATAGCCTATGAGGTATCCTTTGCAATGGTAATTTAAAATAACTAGTATTTTCACTTTATAGAACATCTTAAAAATAGAGTCTTATGGGACACCCATCGTTCAATCTAAAAGTCAAAATTAAAGTTGAGGCAAAATATATAGATTGTTCAGCTTTCTTAGACCCAATTTTGAAGATTTTTTGTTTATATCCCTTTTTATAAGCACTTTTTCAGGCTTTTGAGAGTGAATCCAAATAAAACCAAAAAAAGTACTCTTTAAGAGGTTTGAACACATACATGTAAAAATTGATTAACCACTCGGGCCAAGGGAAATGCTTGTTAAAAAAGCCTATTTGGGACAATGGAAGTTTTAAGGAAAAGAAATCAAACTTCAATGATAAATAACAAAGATGAAGGGGCAAAGTTGGGAAAGAAAATGCACTTTCTGAGGCACTTTGATGTTCAGAGAAAAAACTTCTCAGATTTCACAGATTCCATAAATCATGCTGACCAAGGGGTTTTGCTTGTGAAGAGGGGAAAATGGAGCAAGGTGGATTCAAGTGGTTAGAGCACAAACAAAATACTAAAAGAGATTAAAACATGAAACATGCATAAAACCACATAAAATATGAAAATAATGCTTATACCTTGCTATCTTTACCTCTCCCTCGGATTGAGCTTGATGAAGTGAAGGTGCCCCTTGATGATGCTCCACTTGATGTGCTCCTTTGATTGCTTGATGTGGAATGCTCTCCTTTGTGCTCAACAAGGTAAGTGGATTATTGGATTGGATTTGAGTGATGGATAGGAGGATTTGGATTAGAAGATTAGAGAAAGAAGAGAAGAAAATGACATCATAACAATGCAGGAGAAGATGGATCTTTTGTGAGGATAATAAGCTCCAATTTATAGATTGGAGGAGGCCAATGGAGGGCCAAGATCGATTTGATTATGAAGGGTTGGGATTGATTTTAGATAGAAAGCATGGATCAAGGGTGCCTTGGGAAAATAAACAGGAATATAAAATTCCTTTGGAAAAAGGGGGGAGAAATTTGAATTTCAAACTTGAGGAATAAAAAATTCCAAAATAAGGATGCATTGAGGGATTCAAAGAAATTTGAATTTCTTTGAGAGATTCAAAGTTGATGTGACATGAGTAGGAATTAAAAATTGGACAATAATGATAAGCATGATTATGAGAGATTCAAGAAGGATTAATTAGGTTGAGTGGGTTTAGGAAAAGTGATTTGTAGGAATCACATGACTAGGTTAAGTAATTAGAATTAATTAACTGAGTGGGTTTTAGAGGAAATACTCGTTGAGAGGACTTTATAAGAATAGGGGAATAATTAATTTATTTGATAAATTAATTATTGGACTATAGTGACAGGATTAATTAAATTACATTTAATTGATTTTGAGAGGAATAAGGACAACACAATTAAGTTAATTAATTATGTTGATAGGCTTAAATTAATTAAATATTAATTTTAGGTGTCTAAATTTTTCCCCTCTTTGATATAGCGTCGTGAAATGATGTTATATCAAAGAAGAAATAAAACATAGTGGAAGGAAACGATAAGGCCTAGTAGCATGATGCCCCAGTCATGGGATAAGGAAGAATGATAAGGAGGAAGGATGACGAGGGAGCAATGGTATGCCCCCTCGAAAGGACATGTGGGTTTGAAGAACACGGGTGTGCTCTCGAAAGGAATTATAAGAATAAGTGATGAAAGGATGAAGATAATGAAAGAGGGAAGTAGGATGGGTTAGAGTGTTGTGAATGAAATGAGATAAAGAAATGATAAATGGGTTGGATTTCTTGTTGAGCAAGTATAGAGAGAAAACCTATATTTGATATTGCCATGGGTAGTCTACACCACTGATTATAAGAATCAGGATGATATGAAAATCCAAGGCATGGACTGATGCTTAGTCGAATAGGAATACCTTGCACACAATCATGCAAGTGTTGATAAACACTAATGTAGGGTTGTCGGTTCATACAAGGAATACCTTCAAACACACCATGCCATGAAAACTATGCCCCATTATACACTAGCCAAGACATACCAAGATATAGGATGATCAAGGCAGTCCTAAACAAGTATAGTCCTGGGACACAAGATGAAAACAAAGCGAAAAGCTCAAGAATGCAAAAAACCTGCACATGACCAACTGATATCTCTTGCCAAGAGTAGGACATGGATTTGGATAAGCTGTCGGACTAGGGAAAGATGCATCCCGATGGGCAGGGTGATGGATTGATTAATGGATGACAAAAAGACAAGTTAGATGTGCAAGATCTGCAGATGAGAGGATTGGCACTTGGATTTGATTAGCCAAGTATGGATGGGTGCTTGGATTAGGCACAAGTCAGTGCGAGCTCAGGTAGATGGGGAAAGCTCAGTTTGATGGATTGGATAGGATTAGAAGAGGGATAAATGATTAGATAGGATAGGATGGGATTAATGATTGAATTGGAAGAGATGGAGAATATGATTGGATAAGATACGATTGGATTATAAATTGGATTGGATGGGGTGGATTGGTGGATAAGATTTGATTGAATGGAACCAATGACAAGGGAGAACCAAGGATTGATAAGAGGATAGATGGATGAGGGATGAAGATATTGTTTGGATAGATGGATAAAGTGGATTGGATATGGATAGGAAATGGATGAATAAAGGATGGAGGGTAGGGTGATGGAGACCCAAGGACTATGTTGCAAAGGAGTGTAATGCCCCACACTAGAGGTAGTGTAATTAAGGATGCAAGGATGGTGGATGAATATGTATGAGTTTTGAAACATAATGTGTAATGGATATGGATGGTAGAGGATTAGGGTTTATATGTTCCAAAGCATGCATGCATATACATTGTTTTGCCTCTTATATGATCAAGATGAAAGATAGGAATGTAGGATTTATTTTGATAGGATAAGGGATATGAGATGGACGATATGGAGGATAGTCAAGATCAAAGATAGGGAAGGAGAATGGACTTAGATATGGTGTAGATGGATGGGAGGATTGTGTGGATGAAGCTTGCCCCCAAGTGTAGAGTGCAAGGGGATGAGGGGATTACACATGACGCTTGTTTGCCAAGTTTTAATCATGGCACTTACCCAAGGCACCACAAGAAGTGGTTTTCACCATTGGATGAAATGATTTTTCTTTGCTTTTTTCTGATTTTTTTTTTTTGAATTTTTCTTGATTTTTTGATTTTTTTTTGAATTTTTGGAATAGTTTGGATGGAGAAGGATGAGGATGAGTGGATATGGAAGATAGTGGATGCGTGAAGGAGGAAGGGGGGATTCAAGCATATAGTTCCATAGATGGTATCCCTTAGTATTGCTTTGAACTAGAGGTATGCTCATGGATGTTGGTAACAATAATTGGGGAGGTGAAATGGATAGGGGATGGAAGAGAAGGATTTTGAAAGGATTGGACTAACAAAATGGGATTGTGAAAAATGGATGGTGGATAATGGATGGGATTTTGAAAAATTTGTGGAAGATCAACATTGGCACACACCTTGAAGGGTGGTGGAGTAGTGGAGGAGAGTGTTTTGAATTAGATGGGGGATAGAGTGTGGATTTTGGGAAATGACGACTCAAAATAGAAGGAGTTGGGATGGTGGATTTAGGGACATAAGGACCCAAAATGGATTTTGAAGATGGTGGAGTATTAGATGGAGGATTTGAGGACTTATGAATGGATGGAGCTTTTGGATTAACAAGTTTGGATGCCAATTTTGATTTTACTTTGGGATGCATTGCTTCTTTGGGAATCCACATAGTTTTTGATTTTTTCTTTTGGGGCCTTTGTGGCCTTTTGATTTTTCTTTCTTTCAAATCACATTTTTCTTTTGAGCATGTTGTTTTGAGGGGACATGTTGATCCTTTGATTTTTGTGGATTTTGAGCTTTATGCTTTTTAGATTGGGCATCCACATTGCTTCCAATAGCAATGGGATGGGTGCATGAGAATGAAAGATTGATGGATTTTATGGATGCGATGGTGGAAAGAGAGTGTTGGGAGGAATTCAAGGATGTGTGCCTTTGTTGATCTTGGTTAGGGATTATTTGAAGTGATGGAGTGGTGGATGGAGGGATGTAAGCACCCAATATGGATGGAAGGGATGGAGGATTGAGCATCAGAACATAGGGGCCCAAAATGGATGGAAGGAATGAAGGGTTTAACTTTGGAAGATAGGGTCCCAAAATGGATGTGGAAGATAAGGGATAATGGGATTTTGATTTGTATGAGGGAAATTTGGATTTAGGAGGAATAGAGGATGTACCAACATCTTGAGCATTATCTTGAGGACCCTTATTATTTAGGAAACAAGATGTGAGTCCATTTTGAGGGGGATGAGATGTGGAAGGAAGATTAGGATCTTTAGATGTATTGGGATCATAACATGGAGATGAAGGGATACTTTGATCTTGAATAGGGAGGGTATCTTGAGATGGAGTGGGAGGGGTGATTGGATCATGAGATGGAAGAGGATCATGAGACGAAATGGAGGGGATGTGATTATTAGATGGAGTGGAGGGAGATGCATCATGAGATGGAGAGGTTTCTATGCTAGCATGCTTTGGAACAAGCTTTTGGCATGTTTGGAGTTGTGGGGATTGTTTGATGGAGGATGGTATGGAAGCTTCAACTTGGGTGGATGGAGGAATGATGGTATCATGAAGTGTGGAGGATTGGGATTTGTTTTGAGGTGGAGGTGATTGGGGTGGATGGCGGACTTGAGTAGACTTGGCCACTTTGCTTTGAGGTGAGGATTTTGTCTCCTTTGCTAGCATGTCTTGGATAAGATTATGGATGATGGATTTGGAGGACATGGACAATATGGATTTTGGAGGATTAGGATTATATGGAGAATTGGGATTAGATGGAGGATTAGGATTGGTATCGGAATTGGATGGAGGATTAGGATAATGGATTAGGGAATTAGGATTATGAGTAATGATTGGAGGACTATGTGGTAAAGGATTTGGATGGGGAGTAGAGGTAATGAATGTGTTGTAGAAGGATGGGGATTGGGATGTAGATGGGGGGGAGATGGAGGTATACATATTAAATGAGAGGAGTATGTGGATGAGGGATAATATGGAGATATGGATGGGGAATAAGATGGATATATGGATGGGGGATAAGATGGATTTCCCTTGTCGAAGGTAGATGAAGGATAAGAGATATGGTATAGATTGGGATTGGGTGTATTGTGTTGAGATGGGATGGATGGAGGTATGATAGGCGAGTGGGAGATTATGGGATTAACTTGGTAGGCAGGCTAGTGAATTTCCATGAGCATCTTCTCATACCAAGCTTTGAAATATGGGTAGTCATCTTGAGAGTGAAGGATTAGAAGATGATGTTAAATGAAGATGAGTATTAGGACTTGGCTTGGAATGATCATGTATTAGATTTGATAAGATTTGGATTGGATTTGATTTGATTGGATTAGTCCTTTGATTAGGACTTGATTGGATTGGTCCTTGGATTAGGACTTGATTTGGTTGGATGATTGATTGATTGGATTGGATTGAATTGAATTAGATTGGATTTTATTTGGATTGGAATTGGATTAGATCGGTTGATTGGTTGGATTGGATAACCGGATTAGGAATATGGATGGAAGATGGAAGAATATTGATTGGAATTTTGGGGATTTGATTGGACTAGAGGAAGAATGAATATTAGTTGAGGAAGGATGATTGTTTGAATGGACGAAAGTGGATTGGGGATTGGAGAATTTCTTGGATAGATAGAAATGGACTAACGATTTGATGATGGAAAGATGGAATTTGGAAAGAGGGATGATTGATTGGTTGTGGGGGATAGACTTGGCAAGAGATGTCAAGTAAAGAAAACACAATGGTCAAAAGAAGTTAGACTCAAAAGACACTCATGCTCCTTCACAACATACCCTATGGTGAGAAAAGACAATAGTCAATGGATCCCAATTGGTTTCTTAGCTACGCTTACCCAGAGCGAACACTTAGATGATTGACCCCACTGGCTCCCCTCCACGACACTTACTTCTCCAGGGCAGCCAAACATCAATTCCCATGAAAACTCCTCATGGCGAAATTTGTGTCTCTACTAAGGGCCATAAAAATATGGGCGGCTTCGGAGGTCCGACCTCCTGCACCAATGACTAGAAGGTTTTTGGCCACTATGAACAAGGTGTTTAGTAAGTCTTCCTGTTAGGAGCTGACCTTCGTAGTTGTGCAAGCGCAATTGAGGCCTATAGCCCAATGAAGCACCAAGAACTTAGCAGTCACACAAGCATGATTGAGATCTCTAGGATCCTACTAAGCACCCAATGTGAGAGTGAACTCTCATATAGCCCCAACCATTGACCCTTTCGTAGTCAATGACCTATTTATTATAGTGAGTTGGGAACCCCAAGTCCGGGTGTACTCATTTGGGTCGTTCCCCTCTTACCTTCTCAAAGAGCAAGTTGGGAGGGCAGGCCCGCTAAGGGTAAACATGCAATCAAACAAGAAAAGGTTTGAGGGTCGGGATTTCTGATTGTCTATGTAGACAAGAGCATACTCTCCTACCTCTACACTTTCCTCAAACACAAAAAGCAAGAGTTCTTTTACCCCTAATTAAGATCTAGGTGCCTAGAATAAAAAGATTAAGAAAAACACAATGTTTGGTCGGATTTCCTTAGGCAACCTGCAAAAAATTGGATTAGTAGTTTGAAAATGAACTCTTCAACAAGTGTCCTGCAAAAGACAAAAGAATAAAAGATTTTTTTTATTTTTTTTTGGGAATGAGTAGAAAAACAAGAACAAAAAATTTTCTACTAATGACAAATGTGAATTTGGAGGAAAATTTGATGCATAAATGGGGTTTGACTAGGTTTTTGCCACTTTCCAAGGGATAGGCAAGCATAAAATGGGGATTTTGGAGGAGAGATGAAGGAATGGAAAAAAATTGTCCAAGAGGGACAAAGAAACAAAAGTTGGAGCTAGACAATATGGGAAAATTTGGAGGTGATTGGATAAAAGTGGAAGGAGTTATGGCAAACCCTAAAAATGGAGAAATGTGGGATTTCGGGCTTCAAAAAGTGGAATTTTGGGATAAGGTCCCCAAGGAAGGAAATGTGCAAAATGGAATTATTAATAGTTAAACAAATAGAAGGAAAATGTAGATGTGTTGATTAGAAGGCGCTCACGTTGATGCGCGGGCGCTCGTGCACAAAGTTCGCGCCCAAAATTTAAAATTCAAATTTTTGACAAAAATGCTCATGCTAATCGCAGAGCGATTGTGCTAAAGCAAAAAAAGAATGGAAATAGAAATGAGAAGGTAAAAGAATGAAGAAGAGGAAGAATGAGAAGGAGATAGACAAATTTTCATGCCGGTCGCATTGAAGCAAAATGAGTCACCAAATTTTTTGAATTTTTTTTGCTATCACGCTGATTAATAGTCGGTCACACTGATCCAGAAATGGTCTCACTAATGCGCGTCCACTCGCGTTGATGCGTGAACCTGCGAAAAACCTTCACAAAAAACTAGATTTTTTTGGTAAATTCGGAACGTGGGTCCCACCGAGCGTGCCAAAATGAAGAGGGGAAAATGGAGCAAGGTGGATTCAAGTGGTTAGAGCACAAACAAAATACTAAAAGAGATTAAAACATGAAACATGCATAAAACCACATAAAATATGAAAATTATGCTTATACCTTGCTATCTTTACCTCTCCCTTGGATTGAGCTTGATGAAGTGAAGGCGCCCCTTGATGATGCTCCACTTGATGTGATCCTTTGATTGCTTTATGTGGAATGCTCTCCTTTGTGCTCAACAAGGTAAGTGGATTATTGGATTGGATTTCAGTGATGGATAGGAGGATTTGGATTAGAAGATTAGAGAAAGAAGAGGAGAAATGGGCATCATAACAATGCAAGACAAGATGGATCTTTTGTGAGGATAATAAGCTCCAATTTATAAGTTGAAGGAGGCCAATGGAGGGCCAAGATCAATTTGATTATGAAGGGTTGATATTGATTTTAGATAGAAGGCATAGATCAAGGGTGCCTTGGGAAAATAAACAGGAATATAAAATTACTTTGGAAAAAGGGGGGAGAAATTTGAATTTCAAACTTGAGGAATTAAAAATTCCAAAATAAGGATGCATTGAGGGATTCAAAAAAATTTGAATTTCTTTGAGAGATTCAAAGTTGATGTGACATGAGTGGGAATTAAAAATTGGAGAATAATGATAAGCATGATTATGAGAGATTCAAGAAGGATTAATTAGGTTGAGTGGGTTTAGGAAAAGTGATTTGTAGGAATCACATTACTAGGTTAATTAATTAGAATTAATTAACTGAGTGAGTTTTAGAGGAAATAATTGTTGAGAGGACTTTATAAGAATAGGGGAATAATTAATTTATTTGATAAATTAATTATTGGACTATAGTGATAGGATTAATTAAATTATATTTAATTGATTATGAGAGGAATAAGGGTAACACAATTAAGTTAATTAATTATGTTGATAGGCTTAAATTAATTAAATATTAATTTTAGGTGTCTACAACTTGAATAAGTGAAAACACTCTTTTGCATCAGTGTAAGAACTACATTGAAGAAGAAGTAAAAACTTACAATTGCAAGGCATGAGATGCAAAAAAATGTTGACTAAAGCATTTCAAATGAAATTATTTAACTATCAAAGCTTGAGAAAGAATGGATAGCCAAGATTGACTGCAGCTTCAACCTCAGCCCTGCTGCAAGTGCCAATGGTTCCTCCCATGGTTTCTTTTTGGCTACTATTAAGGCTGCAAAATACTGCCTCCTTGATATCTCCATATTCTCTATTTCTTTCCTTGACACCTCCATGTTTTCCCTTTCCTTCATTGACATTTTCATGTTTGCCATTTCCTTCCATGGTTGGTGCATATCAGTTTCATCACCATCTTCATGCAAAGCACAAATCTTTTCAACTCACTAGTCCAACATCAACTTGAACTAATACAACCATTAAGGGAGGCATCATTTCTACCTATTTTCCTTGGAAACATTGATCCACTTCAATATGTTCATGCTCTGCAGGCATACCCATTTCTTCATTGTTGCTCTGCAAGGCACAAAAATCTGGGTCCTTCACCTCGCCCCTTTCATTGCTCTGCTCTGACTTACATAAGAACTCATCTCCATCACTATGATGGCCATCTCCTTGCAGTCCTTTTAGCAGTTCCAACTGCTTTAACCACTGGGGTGGTTCATCTTCTTCCCCATGCCTCCTGAAAGGCCTAGAAGACCTCAGAGATTAGTGTAAGGTATTGATATTTATTATTATTAGAATACAACAATTAATAATATGATGTGGAGTTTGAAAATGATTAGTGAATATGATATATTTTCTATTTCACTTTGGGAGGGGGAAAACACTTTTACATCAAATTTATTAAGTTAATGAAATAAATGTAATTATCTGAAGAAAAAAAAAGAAAAAGTGGACTTAAATAAGTTGATGATTTAGGATTGGAAACAATAAATGAAAAAATAAATATTATAATTAGTTTATAATTTAATGATGAATATGTCTTGTGGCTAATGTTCGAAGTCAATTTATTAAGTATTGGAATTTAAGGGCTTGCTTAAGTGAAGATTAGATAGACTCTTCAAATTGATCAATTTTTACCCAATTTTACCTATGCTAGTATAGACTTGATATATACAAGTATAGACCTAAAATTACTCATAGACCTAAATTGTAAATTGTGGATACGAAACAATAGACTATGTATTGTTGGAATTCACTTTGCCTCAATTTTTAATGTCTAAATGTGCATAAGGTTAGGCAATAACTAGGAAATTTTTTAGGAAATTTGTGCAATGGTTAAGATCAAGTTATCCTCAATCAAACTCCTACCTTATTGACTTTACAATTTTGAGTGAAAGATGGAAAATAACAAGCGTGTAATAGACCTATGATTATGTCACAAGTAGGTAAATGTAAAATAGATTATTCTTTTGAGCTGTTTTATCAAGATGTTCTTCTCATGTTATAGTATGAATCCAAATCAGTGAATGAGTGCATTTAAACACACCATGGCTCTAAAATCAACACAAACAATTTCTTAGTCAACTCACAATAACTAGTGAAAAGATCAATGAGATGTCAATTTGAATTTTAAATTTTATCAGGTCAAGGTTTAGATCTATGGATATGGAAGTAAAAATAGGTCAAGTCCATGTGAATGAATCTAATCTAAGATGATGAAAAATGAATCAAGAGATAATGATATGTTAATCTCATGAGCCAAATTCATGTAAGAGTATGCTACTTATAAACTAATGATTGCATTTAGGAACACTCTAATAAAAAAGAGAAAAGGGCTTGTCTATGCAATTTTTACCATTATATTTTACCCCACTTTGGTGTAAATGCAAACTATTGGGCGAATGCATGTTAAAAAATATAAAGTCAACGTTCCAATCAACTATTTACACCATGTTTGTTTGTCGCCTAAAATCAATGTCTCAATATTCTCCTATTTATACTTAAAAGGAGTTTGTGAGTTTGCTAAGTGGATTTATGTCTACTATTATCAATTAAGGATTTACGACTCATGTACAACTAACAAATATCATCCTTTTTAATACTTTGATTGATATCCCCTTTGGGTGACACAACTATTTTTTGGGACTATTTCAAAAAAAATGTGAAATCTATTTGTGTCTTGGATCGTTTTGTGTTTTTGCCCTATGTTTTCCTTCCATTATGTAAAAAAGGTTAGGCATTCATCTATAATGTTCCCTATTTGGGAATGCCCTAATTCAACCCTAAATATCAATTTTCAAAGAAACAAGAGTTGGGTTAAAAATATTTCACCTAATTGAAGCCCTACAAAATATGTTAGAAACTATTTACAACAATAATTCATTAAGCATGTCATCTTAATTAGGAATCATTGAGCTCATAGTAGAAATATTAACTTATTCATAAGTTACTTAAACATGTTTGGGGAAGCTCGGCCATAGGAGAGCTAGGATAATGTGACCTTGAAAAGGTGTCTCAAATCCTCTACCCTAGGTCTAAGAGAATAAGATATACCATCCCTCTTGGCATCATGTGGCATGTGCCATCCATATGAGGTGGTGTACCTAGTGAGGTGTCTCACAACCATTCCCCCTCATCTTATCATCCATTCCCCACTTACTATGATTGAACTTCTTGGTGTGTTGATTCACCATGATAGAGGGATGAGGTTATTCACAATAGGGTGCCCTAAAAGCTCATCTATTCTAAGACCAAAGGCAATACACTTTGTACCCCCTTGACCTCATAGGACCCCACCACCATGAAGTGGTGTACCTAGAAGAGTGACATGTCATTGTACCCCTCTTGTAATCCCTTGTTTCCCTATCATGGATGACTTCAATAAACATTGAGAACATATATTTAGAATTCTAGTATTATGCACATGTATTATACATATAACAATTAGACACAAATAGTAACTTATCATTAATTAGTAATGAGCAGATAAGAATAATATTCATTATTCTATATTAGACAGTCATGAACAACAATGCATCATTAATCAACTTAATGCCAAGTGTAATCTCATTTGATCTATGCAAATTATATGCTTTTGAATTTCTAATACGATCCCTTATTCTCTTCTAGGTTTGTCTCTTCTAATCTTCTTCATAAATACCTTTTATACCCTCAAGAAAGGTAGGTGGCCCTTTTGGAGGGAGATGCTACTTCTAAATGAGTTTTAACTTCATCATTTTATATCCCCTTTCAATGAGGTCGTAGGCACTCCTTAAGGGGTTGGCCCTACCAAATAAATAAAGGTTTAAAATTAATTCTAAGATTGGAATTCACAAGGTGGGCACAAACACCAAAGGGTTAGCCAACATTATAGCTAATAGAAGGAAATGCCTATGTAGATATACAAGAGTTGGCAATTTTAAACCTCAATTGATCTTGTCATTACCCAGTCGACCCTTAATAAGGTTTTATCCTAGAGGTTGACCCCCAAGGAAATATTATTATTTTTAAATTGGACATCTAAGTTCATCTATATAAGGCATCCAAATGTTGTATCTTGTATGTGTGCATTGTAGGTGCATGATAGTGTGCCCTTCTCAAAATTGTTTTTCCTCAAGCTCAATGATCATTTGAGCTAAATCTTCTCAATTCGAGGATCCCTAGCTAACCCTTGAAGATAAATATAATCTTAAGAAAAGTTTTCTCTCATCAATTTGATGGCATGATGAAAGAATAAGAATCCGGTCAACTACTGAGAGGGGTGGGGGGGGTGAATTAATAGATAGAAAAACTGATACTAACTTCACCAATCTCAAAATCAATCTCTCAAAGTAGACTTAGAACTATCAATGTAATATCATTGTCAAGATAAAAACTCATAAGATAAACCAGTTGACTGTTACAACAAACTAACAGTAAACAACTTCAAACTCATAAATCATTTCTCAATGCTTCCGGTTATCATGACTTATCAAAGTAGTTAAGTAAATCAACCATAAGAACATAACCACAAAACATTCACCACTTGACACAAATATTTTTGACGTGGAAACTCAAATAGGAAAAACCACGGTGAGATGAGACTCACAAGATAACTATCTGAACTCTTCTGAAGTTCACCCTATTGGGATCCTAACCTATTAAAGCTTTACAAAAGTCCTGTTAAGAACAAATCCTGTTAGGGACCACCCGATTAAGGGATTGACTACAATGTCTTGTTAGAAGTAATACCCTATAAGGAGTAACCTTGGTAGAGGATTTGAAATCCAAGCTAATGGATCACCTAGTTAGAGGATTTGAATAGCACCAAGGTTGTTAGAGCTTACCCGGTTAGGGGATTTCAATTTTGTTGTAATTGTTAGAAAACAACGGGAGTTTGTTGATCTGTTCGAAACACTTGCTTGATCAGATCCTTTTCATGCTTCTATCTGCCTTTACTCAAACTGCAGATATATCATTTGGTTCGACAACCACACACTCAAGTGATCTTTGCCAACTCTGAAACTAAACAACTCATCGACCTTATAAACAAATCAATTAGGTCAGTAACACAACAAAAACCTAATTCTCTTAGAGATTACAAACAAGTCAGTTCAAGTATGACCATTAGATTACATAGCAATCCCTACACATCAATCAATAAAACCTTTAAACACATGTTTCTCATTTATTAAATAATAAACATAAACATAAACCTACAAAAATAACATTCTATACACAAACATAACAATCTAATACATCATTCTTTAAATATCTTTAAATAAAAACAAAAAAAATTAAAATAATATATCCAGGTAAGTGCACCAAGATGGTGAACAAAAAGGGGGGTATAAGTGGCCACTTTTTTTTTGAAAACAGGTAAACCTGAACTTCAAAGAGATATTTGAAGGTCATGCACTAAAAATAGGAGTTGAGAAAACAATAAAAATTGTAGTGCTCTGAATCTAGTTTCTAAAATAGTAAAGTTTTTTAAAATTGGATAAGATTAAGAGGGTCAAACCTTTCACACATGGAAAACTGTTCCTGATTTTTTCAGAAAAATATAACATAGCTGTTTTCGTGCGCTGCACAAAATATATAGTTATATTTACTATTTTATGAAACCCTTTGGTAGGATGATAGGTAAGACTGAGATATAGAATTTAAGTAATTTTTTGTAATTTTTCGTTGAGTATTTTTTTTTAATGATTTTTTGAAGTGATCGCATCCTGAAAATTTGGTACATGTTCATGCGCTGGGCATAACTTGCATCAAAATAATTGAAAATGAAAACTTTTTTTTTTTAAAGTGTATAGTGTATATGGTGAAAATGGATAGCAATAAACAACAATATTGAAAGACTAAAATGGATTCAACCACCAAACCCTAGCCTAACAATGAACAAAGATCCACCATAACATATGAAGATAACCTAAGACAATGCAAATAACTCAAAATCACAAAGATTATACCATCACATGTCCACTAGGGTTTTGATCTCCATTCTTCCTATCTCCATTGATCTTGTTTAATATGCTTGCTCTCAGATTTTTATGTGCACAAGAGCTCAATAAAGAACGGAATGTGGTTGCAAGTAGAATGGTAGTGTAGCCAAGTCCTCCAAAATCAGTCATTAGGGTTTGTCAATGAAGAAAGCATCTCCTTAAATAGAAGACACAATAAGAAATGGAGGGTTAAGATTGAGAGGTGTAAAAAGAGAGGTCGGCTAGGATTAGAGGGTAGGTATAAGAAATACCAAAATAATGAAAGAGGTAGATAGTGTAGGAAATAAGAGATGAATGACATGTGTCATGTGTAGAAAAAGATAATGAATTAATTAAATAAATAAAGATTTATTTAATTAATAGAAGAATAAGACAATTAAATAAATAAAATATTTATTTAATATAGGAAAGGGATAATTTAAATAAATAAATGTATTTATTTAAATGAGAAATAAGGCTAGAAGAGGATAAATGAATTAATTAAATAAATAAAAATTTATTTAATTAATAGAAGAAATAGGCTTAGATAATTAAATAAATAAAATATTTATTTAATTAGACATGACAATTTTGAGTGTCTACATTTTGCCCCTCTTTGAGACAATGCGGCTTGTCGCGTTGTTTCAAAGAAGATAAGATGAACTGATACAGAGTTGCCCCAGAATAAGGAATTATATGCCCCCTCGAGAGATTGGATGAAAATGTCTGAAAAGATTGCAGACAATCTCTCGATAAGAAAGATGGAATAGAATGGGTTGAGTGGATAATGTGACAAAGTCACAGGATGAAGAATACTGACTTGGGAAATGAAGGGCAGGGCTAGGGTAGGCTATAAGATAGACCACGGGCGAAAGACATCCTCATTGTCATCCACACCCTTAGAAGATCACAGTGCAGAGCGAGAAAAGAGTAGCAGCAGTCAGCAGCGATCGCATTCGTTCATAGCTTCGACCGTGTCCGCCGATTCCAGCGACCAGCCGATGCAGGAGAGCCGGTAAGTACCCGAAAACCTCCTCGTACTTTCACGCATTTTGAGTTTTGTCATAAATGCATGTTTAGGAGCAATAAATGCGCTAGGAATAGGATAGTTTAAAAGTGCAAAAACGCGCAACCGCGTCTGTGTCAGCGCCAGGCGCGTCTGTGTCCAACAGGCGCGTCTGTGTCGGATCCAGGCGCGTCTGTGCCTGGAACCGCGTTTGTGTTGTATGCGGACGCGTTTGTGAAATGTAGCAGCGTCTGTGATTTTTAATAGCGTTTATGTCATGTAGGGACGTCTGTGTTCCCTGGTCGCGTTTGTGTCTGGCATAGGCACGTTTGTGTTCAAAAAGCGCGTCTGTGTTGCAGAGGTGCGTGTATGCAGTCTATAAGCGCGTTTATGAGTTAAAAGCGCGTGTGTGTTGAAACAGTGCGTTTGTGTGTTTAAATGCAT
>NW_026730075.1:0-25000 GCF_030272615.1 Cryptomeria japonica
GCCCATAACAGGGCAGCCCCGAGAGGATGTAGAGTGTAGGACAGATTTAAAGTTTTGTGGTAGCTTGGAAGGGCAACATAGTTGACAACATCAATATAGCATAGTACACAATCAGAAGCAGTTTAAGCATTGTACCAAGAACAGGTATCGCAGCAATTTATATAGGTTGTTGTTCTAACATGATCGCGTTGTAGTTCATTAGTGCTCTTTAGTTTGCACAATGTGGAGCCTCCTCTTGTGCAAGATGCAATAAAAATTTTTGGTTACAAAGTGTAGAAAACTACATCTAACAAGTCAAACATGGGCACCTATTCATGGGTTTGCTTCTGCGTTTACTGTTTAGGGAGAATTTATCTTGCAGTGAGAATTTATCTGATAAAAATTGTATTGAAATAATGAACAAAGTGTTGGTTGCTTATTGTTTTATTAGGTGTAATGCCTTCTTGCTTGGGCTGGATTAGGATGATCAAGTTTTATTGTTGCATAGTTGAACAAAACATGAAACTAACAGATAAATTGAACTATATCATTATACAACACAGATAGTCATTTTTCCTAGAACTGACATTGTTTTCCCTTTTGGAATTGATCATTATAAAAAGGAAGTTCAGTGAATGGAGTTGGCTTATACAACAAAACTGAACCAATGACATTCAACAGTAGGACAAAATTTCCTTAATTGGCAATGATCATTATAAAAAAGAAGTTCAGTGAATGGAGTTGGCTTATACAGCAAAATTGAACCAATGGCATTCAACAGTAGGACAGAATAGATTTTCTTATTCGTTTTCTCTATTGCTATTTATCATCAATGATATTTGATATATGACATAGTTTTACTCTTTGAATTACACATGAGGACATATCTGCCCAGACCAATGCTTGAAATATCAGCTCATAGCATGTTGAGTGACCCATGCAAAAACTCACACCTAATCTTAATTGTTTAAGTCAATCTATATCTCTGATCGCCACATACAAATAGAAGTTATTGTGTTTAAGAAGTTGTTATGGATCACAATTTATGCAATTGTATACCCTACTATATATTTTTCTAACTTATTGCTTATTTTTGTTGTAAATTATTTTGCAAGATATATATTTACTATTTAGTTATGTCAAACATGCTGCTTTACAAGTAGTTTATCGCATCAACTTGAAGAGAAAAAATGCTGAACTTTACAGATGATTTTCTATGAAATGTTCTTGTAGTAGTGTTATTATGTACATGTCCTAAGTACATTTGAGATTGGCATCTAAATCTTTTGTGAGCATCCTGAAAGATGAACTAATTCCTTCACGTGTGAACATTGGGATCTGCAGTTGCATCTGCATGTTTTCTAAATTGGTAACTTGCCATGACTGTAATATTTATTTATGCATATTTATATTCTAGTCACCCTTTTTTCTTGAGGTTGTAAGTGTATTGTCACTATAAGAATATAGCTAGATGAGTAGGAAAACAAATCACATGTTTTCTGTTCTTGTTAGCAACATGGGTTATTAGTTTGCTTCATCCATTTTGGTCTTGTGCATATTCGTTGTTGATACTAGATCAATGTGTTCAATGTTGTTCTCAGCCTATGTGTTACTTCCATCTTTTTCTTAAATTGGCCAGCCTTAAATATTCTAGATTCTCTTATCTGGAATGTCTATCTTCTCTTCTTTCAGTGTATTGGCTCCCTCCAGAACCAATAGTTGGAAATGAGAATATGGAAGAATAAAAGCTTAAGCTATATGAGGTTAGCAATAAAAGAGAATAAAATAATCCCTGTAGTTAAATTGCATTTTCATTACTGGATAAATCTCTTCATCCCATATAACATTGATATTGTAAAGATTTACAGATCAGGGTATAGTCTTGGGTGTTTTTTCTGTTCCATAGTTCTTTACTGTTTCTGTATCTTCTGTGTGGTCTACAGTCTGTCATATAAGAGAGATTTAGAAAAGTATTAATTGTTTATTTTTTATTAGCGTTAACAATTATAATGGTATGCCCACTCTATTCCTTTTCTAGAAACATGATTTGATTGCCTAGATTTCTTTGATTTTATTGATGTACAATTTATGATTTACTCCATGAAAACTAATGGGTCATACAGGAAACTGAACGAGGTGAAGCACACCAGCTAGAGGAATATGTGGAGTAGAGAAACAAACATGTGGATAAATCCAAACTACGTTGAATTTGTTATCTATAATTTAGGTGTTTCTAAATTTGGTTGTGTGAATTTTTAGTATCAATATATCGGATCAGGATGTTAAACTTTGAATTTGATTGTGTAATTTTTTAGTATCAATATATCGGATCAAGATGTTAAGAAAGTTTAAGAAAATGTAAAATTATAAGTATCGATCTTCTTTATTTTTTCAATAATATTTGCAGTCATAGAGCTCTTAGTAAGTCCACTTCTCTATGTTCTTTCTCTTCAGGCTTCTCTTGAATTGTGCAGCTTATTTTCATTCTTAGTCTACATCCATGAAATATTCAGACTTGTTTAGAATCTGATTTTATGTTCATGAAATATGCAGGGTTGGGTGTTATTAACAGTACAAGCACATTTTCCTTCACTAAAGCTCAAATTTGCAAGCAGGTGGAAGGTGGACAAGCTATAATTCTCTACACTAGTCTGTATCTCGTGGGGGTAGAACAATTCGATGAGAATGATGGAAAAGAGAGAAAGCTGAGATAAAATTTCTTCAACTAGTTTTTGTTCAGCATGTGTGTGGGTTCATTGCTAGCAGTAAAATTTGTAGTGTGGGTACAAGACAATAAGGGCTGGTTCTCGAGATTTTTCCTCTCTATCATTAGCATTGTACTTGTATAAGCTTTCTTTATATGCAAACTTAACTCGTTCTCTCAGATCAAATAACAGTTTGTTTGTATGATGACATTTCATAATGGACAATATTGGATTTATGCTTTAACACCATGCAGTTATTTGTCGATGGCTACAAATTTAGTCATCAAGTTTTAATTATTAGCCACTTTTGTGAATGTTCATACTCTTGTGGATTGAGGAAGCAAACCAAGAGATAACAATAGTAGGTCTAATTGCTATCAGTAGTACAAATTGGACTTCAGGAGGTCAAACTGCTAGTATATTTAAATTATAGTGGGCTGAGCTAGCCTTCCATCCTCCATCCATCCATGTTATTCTTTGGAATAAATGAAACACTACATTATTATTCTAATATTTTTGTTTTTTTTAATCTTTTTTCTATGGGTGTTTTCAAAATCATTGATGCATAGGATTTCCATGAATGTTGTTCATGATGAGAAATAAAGTAAAATAAGTATAGTTATCATAAAGTATATTAATTATAGATTTTTATAAACTATATTATTATTTTAAAAAATTGTATTTCAATTGATTATTACTCTCATAAAATATCATTAGTAAAATTGGCTTGGGTAAGAAAATATTATTTATCTACATTTTTAAAAATATTTGTTTTAATACTTGGAAAAAATTGCTCTACTTGGTAACATATATTTTCTTGCAATTAACTTTAAAGCCCAAGAAACTAGCAACTATTTTCACTGGGACAATTTCTCAAATCAACTACGAAATATCTCACTATTTCATATTTGAAAAACTTTGTTCAAATTAATGTGGTCATTTAATATCTATCTAACTGTTTGGATTATCACAGTGAAGGATGCTTGTAAGATGAATGTAAATATTTTTCCAAATTCTCACAATGTGAATGTTCCACTATTTTGTAAAGGAATGTAAGCTTTCTCCATGACTTATTTAGGCTAATTCAACAAAAATTATATATTTTAAATTAAATTAATTTAGATTAATATAAAAAAATGTGGGAGTAATAATATTAAAATATTACATATTAAGTTAAAAGTAAATGTGATAGGAAATGTATTTAGTTTTAGGATGATAGAAAATGAATAATTCTGATATTGCGTAGATTCTAATCATTTTGGTATACTAAAATAGACAGTCTAGATGTATTTATTGTTTAGAATTTTATGATGAGTGCTTATTAGCTTTGAGTTGAATATGTGAATCTCGATCAATTTTGAGTGTATAATTTTTTCACATGGTTTGTAGATATGAAATTTGTGTGATAGAATTTTATGATACAAATTGACTGACTTCGTGCATCAATACAAACTCTTGTTGACAGAGTGCAAGATCATTCAAATTACCCTGACAGTTGAATTTCTATTGTTTTTCATTCATTGAATTGACATCAAATGTAGTCATTTCCTATACTAGACACAAGACTCTATAGCTGAATTGTGACGTCATTGTCATTCCCTACCTCAAAAAATAATTCAGAAGGGGTTTTATTTACAATCTCTTCACATAAGTTCCTATCACAAAACTTTATTAATAGAGTTCAACATCTACAAGGTTTTAAGAGACTAGCATGCATCATACAAACTAACTTCGCACATCGATAGAAACTGTTGTTGATAGAGTTCAAGATATTTCAAATTACCTTGACAATTGAATTTCTATCATTTTTCATTCGTTCAATTGACATCAAAAGTAGTTATTTCCTATACTAGACACAAGACTCTAGAACTGAATTGTGATGTCATTGTCATCCCCTACCTCAATAAATAATTCATAAATGGTTTTATTTACAATCTGTTCACATAAGTTCCTATCACAAAACTTTATTAATAGAGTTCAACACCTACAAGGTTTTAAGAGACTAGCACCCATCATAATATCATGCTAGAGGATTTTGTTAAATGTTATCTATATATAGATGCAATGTTAATTATTAATCTCTTTAGATGAAGTTTTAACTATTAATCTCTCTTCTCTCAATGTCATTTTTCCTTTATCTCTCTTATATTTCTCCCTCTACCTCTTGGTCTCTCTATCACTCTAATCTATTTGTCTATATCTCTCTCTCAATGTCACTTTCCCTTTATCACTCTCATATGCCAATGTATCTCTCTATCTACCTCTTCCCTCTTGGATATCCCTCTCCTTCTTAGGCCCTCTCTCTTTGATCTTTGTATCTCACTCTAATTTTTCTTCTATCTACTGATCATCTATCTCTTGTAAACATAACATTCTACTGATCATCTATCTCTTGTAAACATAACATGAGCCTGTTGATTATCTACTCATTCAAAGGTTTTATTACAGTCATATTTCTATCCCTATTTCAAGTAGCATCACTACTCCACTAAGACCTTTGTTGCACAAAAATCACTTGCTAAATGGCCTACCAATTGACCTCACATGTATTCTACAAATATATGTAAGAAATAAACCATTTTTTTCCTGATTAACCTTCCACACCTTTTCGACATACTTATTGCACACTAAGGTGCAATTGCTAGTTTCATATATGCTTAAGAGAAGATAAATATATTATTTGTAAAATATAAATGTGAATTATTGAAATATTTGTAAAATATGAATTGAAACTATATATGAAATACAAAATCTCTCTTTATGGTGTTTTAATTATTAAATAAACTATATTTCAATTTATTTAAGTAAAAAAATTATATTATATTTTATTTATTGACTCTTTAAATATATATATTTTATTTATTTAATATATTATTTATTAATTTTAAACTATAAAATATATATGGATGATAAAGAAATGGCAATTAAATTTATAATTTTAATATATAAAAATATTTTAATACTAACATAATAAATTTTACAATCTTATGATTGATAGTGTAGGAAAATAAATATCTTAAATATGTCCATCTAAATAAAGAATATTCAAAATTAATATTCATCCAATTAATATTTAATTGTTAATCAATAATATGAATGAGTTAAATTTCTATTTAATCTATAAAGTTAAAAATTTAGTTGAAAGATATAATTTATCATCATTTGAAAATTTTATCTTTATTTTAGTTATTTTAATAGTTGTATTTTCTATATATTGTAAGGGCAAAAAAAAATCATTTAAGAATAATTTTATATCTACTTATATACATTTAGTAAATATAATATAATAAATAATATAAATAAAAATAAAATTTAAAATTAATAGTTATATTTTTTTATATATTGTAAGGACAAAAATATAATTTAAGAATAATTTTATATCTACTTCTATACATTTTATAAATATAATAAATAATATAAAAAAAAAAAATTTAAATAAAAATCTATTTTTAAATAAATAAAAAATCTTCTATTGTAAAAAAATATTGAAAAAAAATTAAATAAACTAATAAAATAATTTTTAACTAGTGTAACTCAACATATAACTAAACTTAAAATAAATAATCATTTCAAATTAATTTTCATGGATATAATGAAATTCTAATTTTGAGATATTGATATAATGAAAAGTTTCAAATTTTAAGATGATATGTACTCAAATTTACATTTTACAATGGTTATCTTTTAGTAAAAAAATGATGGGCATATGGTATCAAGTGTATATTTATAGCCACTTCAACTTTTCTTTTTCAACCGCTAAAAAAATGGGACAAAATAAATAGGGAACGAACCTTACACACGGAAAAGGGATAACAGAGACGTGAATGGAACGAAAACGATGAAAAAAATAATTCTAAATGGTTGAGAACCGAAATGACAGACAGAAACAGGAAAGGTACATGTGTTGTGGGCCTAGCCACCTAAGCATGCCAGCTTAGTGTGTGTCATTTAAGCCGGGCCCATGAGTTTAGATTAGTTAATATTAATTGAGTTTAAATAATTGTAATGAATGAATAAATAAAATTTAAAAATGAGGTGCATTAAGATCATGAATTAAAGATTATTATATTATCAATAATTCATAGAATTAATTCATCATAGTATAGAAAATTATCTTGAAGCGTAGATTATTTTTGACCTCTAATAAACCTTGATTTGGTTGAGTCAATTTATGGATTAAGACCAATCTCACACCACATGGTTTTGATCACTTGTGGAGGGTACTATTTTGGGCCAAGTTTACACTTTTCAGATCTTGTTCACATTCATACTTTCTCTTTACTAACATGGAAGGAATAACAATACTTAGAAATACCTTAGGGAGATTTTTCAATTGTGAGGGTTCACCTTTTTTTTAATCAACTCCTTTGAATGAATGACTTTATGACCTTAAGAAAGTGTTGGTAGACAACAAACAAATCAACAAGTGATCCAAATATTAATGTTGATGTAATAGCTATTATGTTTCGTACTCTAGATATAGACATTCATAAGAATGCTCCTTATAATTTCTTAGGCTCTTCAAATGATCTAATGATCATTACTTGATGTTCAAATGATTTTCTTTGAATACCAAGCCAATACCACTAACACAATGACTCATCACATGCAAACACATAGCAATTTTGCTTGAAATAGATGTGAGCAAAGGGTAAGAGTAAACTACTAGCCCTTACTATGTTTTTAATGGTTGATATACTACAAAGGTACAATATAAATTATATACCCTACATTATAAAGATTACCATTCAATTAGGAAATTTAGTTATGTAAGAAATTCATAAACTCTCCATTCATAAATGATAAATAATAATCCGTTACAAACCAAGATGAAAAGAAAGAGATCTAAGGACTAAGGTTTTAAAACCCCTAGAGCATTCATACAATAGCCATGAATTATATTATTTCCTTCTCTTCAAATTAATTATCTCATTTAATCCTCTATTCCACCATAGTATAAACATAGGTTATCATGTTCTCTCCTCTCTCCCTTGAAACAATAGGCTTACCTAACAAGATTAAATGTCATTTTTTTTTCTCTATTATTGCCCTTTTGCGATATTCATCTCCCTCTTTTACCTCTACCATTATACTCACCACACTTGCATAGTTCATCCCCTAGGATATATGTTTGTGATCACTAAATTTGCATACACATTTACACCATCATTATATATCCACACAATCTTGTATTTATATAGTACTAATATTTATTTTGAATATATCACCTATGGGATTGAAAAAGGAAGTATCCTTAATAGCACACCCTTTTACCTGTTGTCCTCAAACTTGACTTAATATATCTTGAGCCTAGAAGAACTTTAAAATTTTACAAGTATGAACAAGGATTTTTTTTTTATAAGTAGCTCTTCATAATGTGAAGGTGAAAAAGATATCATATGCTAGTGGGTATCTTTTTCTTAAAACAATACTCACCTCTACATTATAGAGGTGCCAACAATTGTCATATGCATGTGAGTGTGCATACATATATGCATGTATGTGTGTGTCTTGATGATTTTCTTAGTGGCTAATATTCACCAATTGCCTATTTTTGAAAATTTGGGAATCAAAATTCGGCTAATGTTTCAAGTTTTAAGGTGACCTAAATTGCCACTTTTTTACAAAAAAATATTTTATTCTTAGTTAAATCACCAAAGAATTTATTTTATTAAATTTTTGAACTCAAATTTTCAATTCAATACATAATTGGTTCAAATTACCCAAAATTTTATAATATATAGTAGAAATCTAAATTATTCATTAACAATATATCATAGTTATTATTTACTTTTGGGTTATATCAGCAATCTTTAGTTACCACCATTGATTTAAAATATAATCTAATCATGAGGTAAAATGTACCTACAAGTTGTAATGCTCATGGGGTTTGAAATTACTTTTCAATTGTTGACCTCAATGGAAATCAATGGTCTAAAAGCAATTTTGGGCCCAATGAGTATTACAAATTTTTGGTACCTTTTATCTCATAAAATACAAAGAGGGCTATTAGATTATTCTAAATCAATGGTAGTAACTAGATAAAGTAGAATCTACCCCTTAAACTCATTAATGATTTCCACCTTCAAGCCTCTAATTTTCTCTAACAATTTATTTTTTAAATGAAAGGATTTACAATAGTAATTAATGGATACTCATATTATTTTCCAAGATTCGCCAAGATTTCCTATGAAAAAAATTTGCCAATAAAATTAATATTTTTCTTAAAAAATAAGGAAAGATTTGCCAATAAAATTAATATTTTTCTTTATAAGGAAATATTTGCTAATAAAATTATTATTATTTTCTAAAAATATTAAATATTTGTCAAGATTTTATATCTTTTATTTAGTGGGGGTTTCTTAAAGTTATCACTAGTGTTTCTATACATATATATATTATTATATGTATACATTTACATATATACATATATATCAATGATTCTACATAAGGAATGTGTTGTTCTAAAAAATGAGCAAACCAAGTTCACCTGCAATCTATCTATGAAATAGCCAACTTCATATAATGAAGAACTTCAGGACTTGGACAACATAACAAGGATGTGAATCCTTCTACTCTTCAGGCTCTGCAAAACCTAGGTGGGTGTACCTTTGATGCATTGACTTAGACCCATTACACACACATGGCATCATCAATAAAAGCAGATAGATCTCACAAGGCTCAACAACTAGGAGGTTACTACAGATGGGCTAGATCTACATTGACATCTCAACTAAGTTGAAGCATGAGATAGGCGGAACAAACTAAAAATACAAAAATAAAAGTAAATGGATATTTGATTTAAAAATCTCTTAGAATCCCCAAAATCTACAAGGCCAGTGCCTTATCCAAGGGGAACAGAGTCATACATCAAACTGTAAATGAGAACCTCTACTACAAGTCCATCTTCATATTAAAATATTCCCGCATTAATGCCTTGCATAAATGCATTACTCAGCTTATCCAAAAAGCCATCAGATCTTGAAAATATATTCCATTATTTATGATTGATTATAGATTTTAAATTCTTCCTTGAAGAATGCCTACAAACAATCACAACAATCTCCTTGAGATGACAAATTCCAGCCTCCTTGAGGATTTAATTTGTAACAAAGAAATACATATCTAGAAACAACTTTGTGTGAATTTATGCATGCCTTACATACATAAGAACCTGCAACAAAAAACACCTACAACAAGAAGATAGACTCCATTACTTGAAAAAAGACATTAGACTATACAAACTCTAGAAGAAAAACTTAGAATTGGAAACCAAGATTATGGAGCCTTCCTCACAATAAATCTGGAACTCTTACAAATGAGAAGACCTATCAATAAGAAGGCAGAGAGGGGAATTTTTTGGATTTCATATCTGACCAAGAGAACTGCCCAATCTTTCAGCATTAACTGCTCACACACTTGGCCTGCTGAAAATCATCTCTTTTTGACTGAAAAATAAATTCTGAGATCCAGAGGTAACCACCCCAAAAATATTTGCCATGGGTTACACTTGACTGCAGAAATGATTCCTCATATTTAGAGCTTTCCAACGATATATAATACTTATATATTCGAGCAAAAACTAATCCCTCAGCCATCAATCTCTCGGATGAGCTCAATCATTTAAATTTCTGCCTTTTCACTATAGTCTGAAACTATATTTTAAACTTTGAATTTCCCACGTAGATCTCTGCCAGATGTCACTTCTGGATTGGCTCATGAGTCCCTCTGGACTCCACCTGTCCTGCCATTTGAATCGCGATGGATATTCATCATGCATCTCTGCATAGCAGATTGGTGACCATCATCTGATTATTTCCAACCTACTTGACCTTTATGTTGGCTAATCTGCTCCCTTTTGCTGCACGTCACCACGTGTCGGTCATTGGTTCACTCATGAGATCCACTTGGGTACCACCTGCCTTCCCACTTCATCTGCCACTTCACCTTTGGTTCTATTGGTTTGTTCGATATTATTATTTTGGCCAAACTTCCTCCCCAGACGAGCTGTTCACATGTCTCATCGATTCTATAGTTTCATCGATACTTTTTATTTTATCGATGGGACTAGTTCTGATTTCTTTGATGTACTTTATGTTGATGGAACTGATGCTTTCGGTGAATCCTTTTAGAGATCCATCGCGGCCAAGGTCTATTTGATAAGTCACTCTTTGGTTTGTCTGTGCATCCAACTGGCCACCATCTAGGCACCACCTGTCTACCACATGTCTGCCACCTCACCAGTTGCTATGTCATGAGGGTATTCATTATGGGCACTTCACAACCGTGGTATAACGACAGACATGGATAGCCCTAGAATTTTACTCCATCGTTGATCCTCCTTGGATCTACCGTTGGATCTCAACGATCTACTCGATCTTTAACTTGCCCCTTTTTGGCACGTGCTTTGTCGCCAAGTCACGGTGAGTATTTGGTGGGCATCTCTCTATCGCAGTATAGCAACCTCCATTAGATCTCTTTGTCCGATCGTTAGATCTTCTCAACATGCTCGCTAGTTAATTTTTGCCCTTCTGCTGCAAAATTTGGGCGCTTTGAGTGCGCACGGGGGGCCCATTGGATCGCTCAACGACTCCTTGTCAAAAGTCCGTAAGCTTTGACACTAAGGATATATGCAGCTTTGCTTTTAAATATTAAAAATCTCCTCCCCACCACCAATGTGGGATAAATGGTTCTTCATGCCTAGCGACTGAAAGTGCTTGGAAGTTTTAAAACCCTTACTCTGTCTGCAACTACGCAACCCCATCTAGCTCACAATAGGGAATATTTTGGTTCTACACTTGCCAATTGCCTTTGTTTGGATTTTCTTTCGTTGATCGGATTTGCTGAGAGTTTCATGGCCTACATGATAGGCATGCAAGGGAAGGGTACTGGTTTCATTTTTCATGCCCTCAAACCAGGCGATTCAGGTAGATTCATCAAGAGGTCATTTGAAAGTGCAGAGCAAAATTTTAAAATGGGCCTCCAAATTATCAAAATTTTATAGGTCCCAATAGAATGAATGAAGGTGAAAGATAAAGTATATTCTCTAGTAGAAGTGCATTTGAAGAAACCTCATCATCCCCATTATTGAAGGATGTAAAGTTACCCAAAGCAGAAAACTCATGACTAGTATCATAGTCATATTGTATATTATTTGAATAATCTAGAGGTAAAGAAAATCTAAAATCAGATAATTTAGGAATGTCTATGTAACATTGTCACCATATATCTCCCAAAATTTGGTCTAAAGAGAACAAGGATAATCAATGTGTGCAATGACTCTCAAATTGTCATCATCAACATGTACACCAATCAGTCCAATAATATGTTCATTTTAAGATATCAAAATATTTTTCTACAAAAATTAATTGGTGAAGGAAAATGAATGCCTAAATGTGGAAAATGATAAAGTCAATGGAGATGATTTAGGATACCATTTTTCCATTTTGTATAGTTTCCCATTTTCAAGATGATCATAAAAGGGTGAAACAAAAGAACATAATGGACTAAGATAGATCTCCAAATTACATAGCCATGAAACCCTAAAAGAGTTCTAGTCTCTTTAATATGACTAATATTAAAAATGGAGCCACCACAAAAATATCGAACTTCTCTAAATGTTACAATGTCAAAGTTATTAATTAGAGTGTGATTATGAGTAGAATGAAACAAAGATAGTTGGGGTTGAATCTATAGAAAGTGAATGTATAAATTTGAAGAGCTCCTTAATACCTTTCCAATATAACATGAATCTTGAAATGTATATGGATAGGTAAAAATTTATGAGCTCAACGGTCAAAATAAGTAATCTAGACTTTAATCAATAAAAATAAGTGTCAACAACTTATCCACATAGACAAAGATAGTTTGTAGTATAAAGGGAATTAATAGTGGGTAGTTGTATGAGGATTTACATTGTATGGGGTGTTGTGTTATATCAATTTTAAATCTTGTCTATTCCTCTTATTTCAAAAAATCCTCTCTCTACATCCATGTCTATTTTGCATAATCCCAAAGCACTTCACTTCTTGAGGTATAGTGACTTCTTTGTTTCTAATTTCTACCTCTACACAATCCTAAGTGTTGAACCTCTAGTTTTGATATATTACTTTGGGCATGTCAATAATTTAATAATACCTAAAGTTAAGATTGAGTACTAGTTATACACTTATAATGGGAAGCTTTTGACATATCATCATAGACATGTTTGAATCATAGGTGCAATATGACAGTAGAATTTTATAAAACTATTGTCTAGTTTTTCTCATCAAATCTCAATGTAATTAGTTTCCTACTAAAATAGGAAAACCTTAAATAAAATAAATGTGTTTCAAATTTCCTTTTCAACACATAAAAGGGACAATTTACCACATTGTGTGTCTATTTTAGCATTTCCAAGAAAAATAACTGTGATAAACATGCAAAAATATCCATGTTCATTCTCATGTCTTAGATAATGTCCATCTAAAAAATTTAAGGATTCTCATTTGCTTTATTGTATGCAAATTTTCTAAGCATATCCCCAAAAAAATGAACAAGTACAATCCATTTCCTGTTTACTATGTTTGATTGTAACTATAAAATATTTGAACAAATGCTAGAAGAATGCTAAAGAATATCATATAATAAATATATTTACAATGTTATTCTTGATAGTTTGTATTGTTAAGATTTGTATGGTAATGATATCAGTTATTGTATATATCCTATGAAAAAATAATTCTCTGTCACACAATGAGAGGGTGTTAGAGTTGTATTTCTTATAATGAGAGCTTTTAAGTATTTTAGTTTCTTTTGATTTTATTTTTGTTTGGCATTAAAAAATTTAATATTTAGAGATGTCAATTATAAAAAATTTAAATTGAATGTATAACATTTTTAAATGAAAAAAAAAAACTTAAATTAAAAAGCTCTAAAATAGGGTTTGTCTACATCAGATACCATGGTTGATTTATAGAAAGTCAAAATAATTTATTTGCATCTTGGTTATCATGGATTGTAGAAGTTTACAATGTTTGACTTTTCTATTGGTCACTCACAAGTACTCATACAGGCATGTGTCACTATGCTAAAAGCAACATTCGATGAGCTTTAATTTATAGAAAAAATTATCGCATGCTAAAAAAATGCTTTCAAAAATAAAAAATAAAAAATAACAAAAACATCTTCATTTTTTTATAGAAATTTAAAGATAAATTTCAATTATTCTTATAATCTTTTTAATGTTAGTTGAGTAATATCATCGTAGGTACACTATAGTCTATACTCTCTCTCAATAAGTAATTTAGAAAAACACAATGGTTAATTTTTTCTTTAGTTAATTCTTTTTGATGGGTTGATTCTATGGTTTTGAATGTATTTTTAAAGAAAACAAATAGGAGTGTAGTGTACATAGGATGATATGTTCTAAATATTCAAATTATGAAATATATAGTTTTATCTGGTTTGCAAAGTCAAAACCCTTAAGTCCTTGGTTTTTAGTCGAAGAGGTTTAAGCGTGAAAAGCTCATGCTCCCCTATCAAGTAGCTAAAAGAACTTGATGAATGAAAAATATTCCATAATAATAATAATAATAAATCTTGATGCACTTAATTGATTTGAAGATGATTTTGGATGTTTTCAAAGAATGGGAGAATATATTTAAATACAAAGAAGTCAACATAACATGTGTTAGGTCAGTTCATACTAGTTAGTGAAACAATTAACTAAGTTAAAATTTTAATATTTGAAATTTAAAAATTCTAAGATTATGAAATTTATTATAAGATGAATGCTGATAAATATTGAAAATTATGGATGAAACTTTAGAGATATGTGATGATAAAGATTTAGTTACTGATTAAATTTGCATAAATATATTACTTATAAATTAAGACATGAATATGTGATATTCAAGATTAATAACAAATAAATTAATACACCTCTTTAAATCTCTCTCACCATGTAAGTGATACTTATAAAGATAAAAAACTGACTTAATATATAAACACCTTTTAACATAAAAACTACTATATTAATATATTTCTCCATATAATAACAAATAATCTCTTAAAATACAAACACCATTAAATATTTAGTATTGCAAAAGCAATCCACTTTCTCATCTACTCCGATCTGGAGGGATTTATAGTGTCATATTAGATCCATCTTTCAAACAAGAACAGCAAATACGAGACAACCACCAGCACAATCACATGCTTCTTTTCTTCTCCTAGTCGTTAATAATTGCTCAACAACTCTTCTATTACAATTAGTCCTCCTAAAAGGTTAATGATATTTTAGCGACTTGGCGATTTAAGTTGTTAAATGTTCACCTAGCTTCTACTACAGTAACGGAAGTTTCATTTACTGAATGAATCCCTGATGAAGATGATGTAGCACTCCCAGATATCTGCGATGTTGTTGCGCTTTCATTATCCTCAATACCTAAGCCTGACATTGATTTTGAATTTGAAGCATGGCTTTCGCTATTATTTATAAAAACAGGCTTTGAAGGATTTGGCAATTCATCAATCTTGCCAGATAACATCATAATGACATTAGACATAACTGGACGAAGCGTTGCATTAGCTTGCACACACAAAAGCCCAACATGAATACATCTCAAGACCTGCTCCTCAGTGACATCTGATGCTTTCGAATCTACCAGATTAAGCGCATTTCCTGCCTTGAATAATTTCCATGCCTGGGCATCACATATCATTAAATGTCAAGTATCTGGCTGCCTAACATTGAAAAGTAGCAATTCAGACAACTGGGTAGTAGGAATTCCAGATTCTTACCCATTCTACTAGGTGTTGGAAGTATCACAGTTCTGAGAGGGGGGGTGAATCAGAACTGTATTGTTCTAATAAGAAACTCCTTCAAAAATTTTCACTAAGCAGTTTAAAACAGAATATTTACAGTTTATGCAGGAGAAGTGTAAACATTTATCATAAGCATAAGAAAATGAAATTCACAAACATGAAGAAATACCAAATTTGTGCCGAGTGGAAAACCCTCCAAAATCTCATGATTTTGTCATAGGGAGAAAAACCACTCCATGAACCTGTATCTTTTATTCATTCCAATTCTTTACAATCGGCAGTCACTACTGCTCAGAAATTTAACACAATTTAACACAACTCATATACATATACAAATGTGCATATATCACTTGTACATGTACACAAGTTTATGATAAAACTTTCAGACCCGCTAATCTTCAGATACATATATATATATATGTTTTTTACACACACATACGTACATGCATCTAAAGATTACAAGTTATATATGAACTTCGAAACAAAACAGTTACATATTTCTAACTGAACCAGTTAGAATTTGTTTAACAATCTTCCTCTTAAAAAACTGCAAAAGATCTGTTTCAGATTACAAATCTGTTTTAGGCGAAGCTGATAAACATAAATCTTCGTTTGAGAGATATTTGAAGACAGTTTTCATAACGGCATAACTGACTGAAACATTTACATATTTCCTTTTGCTTTGAAACAACAAACTTTTAAATAGTGCCCTGGGTTTAAAACCCCAAAAGATTTATAAAACACTGCATAGCCATATATCGATTTCGAAACCCTCTTTAGAAGTGAATCAAGAACATAATCTTCATACCTGTGAATTTTACGATTCTGCCCAAGAAACCGCATACCTGAGACACAAGATTCTGTCTGGCCTTAGGAAGTTTCTTCCTTCTTTCATGCGCTCCAGATTCTCATACAGAGCAAAACAAACATATAAGCAAACTTGTATTTTCACTGAGTAAGATAAATGCATAAACCTGAAACTCCATGTGAAATAGACAACAAATAATGAACCTGCGTGAATCCATCGATCAATTCCCTGTTTCGTACAAAGATATCTTGACCCAAATTATTACCTGTCTGATTTACAAAATGAATACAATCTTTCAAAATGCAACAAAACTGTTTGTTCAGAGTAATTCGATACCCACAACCTCAATTAGGTTTAACAAAAATTTGGAGTCCGCCATGCAAAGTCAATACTTGGCGAGAAAGGACTGACAATAATTAATAAACTTGTCAGTTTACATTGGTCTCAAATAAAACTGCCGACAAACCATTCAGACTTTCCAACTTTTCACTTTACACAAATATCATTATATATTCCTTGTCACGTCAATGCCACATGTAACATTTTGCCAACAACGCATGCCACGTATTTGCCGGATGACAGATAGTGTAAATAGTTAACACTAGGTTCTGCATGACGTATGGAAGATAAAAATTATTCTTTTTCCTCCCACTGATGATCTCAAGAAGAACTACTCCAAAACTGTAAACATCTACTTTAACTGACAGCTGCCCTTGCATTGCATACTCTGGAGCCATGTAACCACTGCATTGTAATAGAAATTGTTTGAATTAATAGATAGTAAAGTTAGAGTTTTTGTTTTAAATATTTGTACATGTATTTGAAGGAAAAAATGAAGCATAACTACATTTATTTGAGAGTAAAAATTCAATTGTAAATGTTTAACTATCACCATTTCAAATTTACAAGTACAAAAATTACATTATTATACTGATGCTTACAATGTTCCTGCAATTGTTGTATGGACATGTGTTTCATCCCCGGGGAAAAGTCTTGCTAAACCAAAGTCAGCAATCTTTGGATTAAGTTTGTGGTCAAGCAAAATGTTGTTTGCTTTAATATCTCTATGGATGATTCGCAACTGTGAATCCTCATGAAGGTATAGAAGCCCACGGGCAATTCCAATGATGATGTTATAACGCTTTTGCCAATCTAGCTCTCTACACTTCTCTGAATCTGTAATATCAATTCTAAAAACACTGATAAACTATTCATTTTTTTTTTGAGAATATTAAGATTAAGTTGTAACTTACCAAAGAGAAATGTGTCCAAGCTCTTGTTTGGAAAATATTCATAAACAAGCAACCTTTCATTTCCCTCCACGCAACATCCTAACAATCTCGCGAGATTTCGATGCTGAATATTGGCCATCAATTTCACTTCATTCATAAATTCTTTCTTTCCTTGTGCAGATTTGGCAGAAAGTTTCTTCACTGCTATCTCATTTCCATCTTTAGTTTTTCCCTAAAACATGAAATATATATTTAGAGATATCCATCTCTTGCTAAATAAACTTTAACTTATACATTGTCAACCCACCTTGTATACCTCACCGAAACCTCCCTCTCCAAGCTTCTTGTTGTCCTGGAAATTTTCTGTAGCTTCTGCCAACACTTCTAAGCTGAAGACAAACTTCTGATCTTGCAAAAGTAACCCGGAATCAAGTGAAAATTCATGCCTCTCTATAACATTAGAAAATGACCAAGGAGAGGTTGGTAAAATTAGAGAATTCATCATAGTAAAATCACAACAAGAGAAAACTGAAAATTATAAATGGATTTCAGAAGTGAGCACCTTGGTTGTGAGAAGCGCTAGTTACTAGATTCCAAAAAGTGTTAAATCTAACTATTTTTCTCGATACATTTAGAAAAATAAGTAACACCAGAATGATGCCTCCCGTGAGTCCCAATACCATAGATAGTGTTTTGGAAAACTTTTCTGCAGAATACAATCAAATAACTTTTAGTTTCTATAATTTTAACTACATATTATAAATTCATTCAAGTCAGCTCAGTAAATGGTATCTTTCTTATAATTTAATATTGAAAATATGGTATCAAATTTTCTTATTTATTATTAAATGAAGAAATAAATTAAAAATACATTACTGATAGCAACCTTTAGAAAAGAGGGAAAGATAGACCAAAAATAGGACTAATGAAGAAGCATAAAAAGCATCAAATTTCAAAAAAAAATAATAAGAGAGGAAAGTGGCTCATACGTTTTGTTGTGGTCAAAGAAGTTTCGTTGATTTTTTTAGGAGAGAAGGGTGCTGCTGTAGGAGGAAGGAAAGGTGCGGAAGTAGTTGAAGGGGATCCCACAGGAGACGAAGAGGGCTCCTGAGCAGAGTCGTAAAATGGGTATAATTCATATCTTATCTTGCAGCTCCCGTACAAAACCTGGGCTCCTTCTTTTGTAGAACAACAACTCCCCATCTGGTTCCTTGCTTTAACCAAACATGTTTTACAATCTTGTATTGATATATCTTTCCAACACTGAACTAAACCATATAACTTTCCTGAAGCAGAATAATTGGCTGATCCAGTAGAGAATCCCTTATTTGCAGGGATGTAAGCTTTGTTCGACAGATTCGACAGAAGGTCAGTTGTTGTGGTCTGAAAAGAATCCATATCGCTGCTAATATCATTCTGGTTGCTATAGCTTTCTCCACTAGCATCTAGAATTGAAATGAAATTTGAGTTGTCATAGTGCAGGAAGCAGTCATCAAACCATATTAGTCCACTCATGTCGTTGTGACAAACATTTTGAATTGTCTTATTCGCTTCGAGCACACATTTTGAGCATCTCTCTGCTGATATATTCTCAGTACATTGGAGCAGACTATAGACCTTATTGGGAGACTGGCCGCGGGAAGAAGTGTTAAACCCTGAACTTTGAGGTGCATTAAGAAATAGATCATTGATAACTAGGTTTAAGTTTGTGGAATATGTACTGCCATCGGTGATTTTTGAGGAATCATTGCAGGTGTGCCTTACGTAAGCACTTATGGCCGAAGGGAAATTCATTACAAACAGCAAAAGGAGGAAGGTTGGTAGAAAAGTTGACCGTCTGTAAGGAACAAAGGGTAAAGAGTTGTACTTCATACTATTTTTCTTTTCAACTCTGAAGCCAATTGTTGTTCTTCAATCTCTCAGAATTTACAGAGACGGCATAATCAGTTCTTCAAGAAATAACCTAAAGTTGCTCAAATTTCCTGCGATGCCCATAAAAACCAAGGTGAGTTTGATTCAAAATACAAATGAAGAGCTGTAAGCCCACTGTTATATCGCATCTTTAAAACTGAAAAAATATATTATTAATTATGAGATGTCAATTCTAATCATATAATATAAATTGGAAGGGAATCTAGGTCAATCCCTTAATAACATCATGTTTTTATTAAAATGCTTAAGCACAAAAGGATTGAAAAAAATCAATAGATGTCTAAGTAGCTTGAGTTTTGGGACAGAATGAGAATACTTTCAGTTCAAAAATGGCTAACGAAATGATGCAAACCAAATTATTAATAGAGATTGTAGAAGTTATCTCTTATTTAAGATAGTCAACATAGGCAAATGAGGAAAGAGTCAAGAATAGACTTTGTAAGGCTTTTATTTCTTAAATGACATAATTAGAATACCATTTACAATCTCTCCACCATAATTTGCTCTACTAAATTATAGTAATGTCCACTATATCTAATGGAATAACATCAACAATAGTTTCAAAATCTTCATGATCTTGTTTTTATAAATGGCACTTCACTTTAACTTCACAATATTTTTACCATAACTTATAGTATTAAATTATAATTATGTACACTATCTAATTGGATAATATAGTACTAAATAATAATTATGTACACTATCTAATTGGATAACATAAACAGTAGTTTCAAAATTTACATGATCTTTGATTGAAAAAAAGACACTTCACTTTAACTTTAGATCAAAAGTTCTAGAATAGTTTTTATTCCTTTTTTGAAAAATCCAAAAACATAGATCCATGAAATCTTACCAAGAGATTAATCTTGATCCCTTAAAATATAAGAGACCACCAAATAGATTATTTATTTATATAAAAACCATTACAAAATCTACTCTTATATCGAAGATTATAATTTCTTGTGCTCCAAATACTTATCATAAAAAAATCTATTGGAGTCTTCTATAATGAAAAGAGTATGAACCCTAATCCTCTCAAGCTGGCCTTCTAGAAGAAGCCCAAGAAGAAATGCAATGGAAAACTAAAAAGTTTTCATGATTGCTAGGTGGTAATTAATTCAAGACCTCAAGAGTTATTTATGAGACCACAATATTCCAAAGGCACCCAATGAAAGCTTCTATGACTTTAAAATGATTGCCAAAGAAAGTCTATAAGAATTTTTAGAGAGAATCCAACCAGAAGAATAATAAGTAGGAGTGCCCATTAGAATCTTATAACAAATTTTGAAATTTCCTTGTTTGAAATAGGGATTTGGTAATCCAGTACACCAAATTCATCTCAATTTTAGATAAAATAGCTTACAAAATACCGACTAGAGAAGCTGGAAAAGCAAAAGGAATGCTAAATATTTTTCTATGCCTAATTCTTTTTTACCCATAAGAGTCAAGCCAAGTAGACGCAGAAGAAAGGATTGACAATAACATAGGGTGTTCTATCATTGAATGCTAGGACCCAATATTTTGCAAAAGTATCCAAGCAACGAAGAGCTTAGTTAATGTAATTTGAATAAAAAATGTAGTAAAGAAAAAAGAGCAGATATCCCTGGAGACAAAATTATGTAAATTGAAGGTATAATATTAGATAAAATAAGAAATATACAATTAAATAAAGATATAAACAAAAGATAATAATGGTGTAATTTAAAGGTGTAAAGAGAGACTATCTCCAAAATGAAAGAGAACCTTTTGTTCACAAACAATGTGGCTTTCTAATTATAATCTAAAATAAAGAGAGATTTCATGGAAAATAATATGAATCTCCTCAATCGCTCTTCTATATATGAAATATTGATGCAAAGGAAATATAGATTATCTTACCATCTGAACATAAAAGCCACGCCTAAGAGAACGTAAGACATCCAAGTGTTCATTCAGCTGATCTTTTCAATTTAACTCGACAAAAGGAAATGATGGAGATATCCCCAATTTACTCTATTTTGTCAAGGTCATGTAAGACTATTGAAGTTTCTTTGCAGATTTCAGAGGTTTGAAACGACATAGTCTTTCAATCGTTTTGCATACTCTATTATGCCGTATGCAAGCCGCATATTAGATTTCTAAGGGCTGAAACGAACGTAAGACATCCAAGTGTTCATTCATCTGATCTTTTCAATTTAACTCGACAAAAGGAAATGATGGAGATATCCCCAATTTACTCTATTTTGTCAAGGTCATGTAAGACTATTCAAGTTTCTTTGCAGATTTCAGAGGTTTGAAATGACATAGTCTTTCAATCGTTTTGCATACTCTATTATGCCGTATGCAAGCCGCATATTAGATTTCTAAGGGCTGAAACGATCTAATTGAAATTACAAATTATATATGATTGTTGAAAGTTCGTGTTAGACTTTTAAGGCCTGAAATGATATAATTGGAATTTAAAATTATATATGATTGTTGAAAGTTTATTGTATTTGAAATATTATGCAGTATGTAAGCCGCATATTAGACTTCTAAGGGCTGAAACAATCTAATTGAAATTAAAAACTATATATGATTGTTGAAAGTTCAGCCATGTGTTAGACTTTTAAGGCCTGAAATGACATAATTGGAATTTAAAATTATATATGATTGTTGAAAGTTTATTGTATTTGAAATATTATGTCGTATGTAAGCCGCATATTAGACTTCTAAGGGATGAAATGATCTAATTGAAATTAAAAACTATATATGATTGTTGAAAGTTCAGCCACGTGTTAGACTTTTAAGGCCTAAAATGACATAATTGGAATTTAAATTATATATGATTGTTGAAAGTTTATTGTATTTGAAATATATATGAAGAAAATTATATCATGTTTGAAAATTTCAAAGTGATATTATAGTTGATTTCAATATAAAAAATGATAGAATGTATGTTGGAATCAAAATGAATTTCTTGATAGAATTTGAATGTTTTCATTATCTAAAGATAAAAGGAAATCTTACTAACTATAAATAGGTTCTAAATTTAAATATTAGTATATCTAATATTTTCATTGGTGTATCCATAGTTGTTTGTAGAAACAAATACAATCCTTATAAAAAAGTAGTAGAAAGATAATTAAAATTAAAATATGTAAAAAATGTTTATAATAGCTCAAATAATTGGTATACAAGACAAGCGCATACACTCCAAGCTCTTTAGAATGAATTTACACCTTTACATTATTTAATAATTTGAGCTCCTTTTCAAAATGTAAATTTGTTCAATACCTAGGAAAATAATGGACTTCATTAATTAGAACTTTTGAGTAGGCTTTAAATGTAAATTTTTTAGTGATTGTTCAATCTTTGAAGAGTGTTATTTTTAAGTAAATTGTAGAGAGATGGAACACCTTGTTCAAATAATTTGTCTGAATAATCTACTATGTTTGTAGTGTGATTAGCATAATAACATGAAATGGTTAAATAAAATAAATATCTCAAAAAAATAGTATTGTAAGATTCTTAGGTCATTAATTGACAAAATGAACAATCTCATTCACTAATTTTAAAGAGTTCATATTAATGAGAATAAAATTAGTATGACATCAATTAATATTAATATTTGCACAATTGAACAATTAATAGATTGAATAAGATCATCAACCACCAAGTTTGCAATGCGGGAGCAGGAGAAGGGAGCAACTTTGAATTTGAATTCAGGGCAGGGTGTGAAACCTTGCAATGGACAAGAAAACTAGGGGGAGATCAGAAAGGACGATGCCCATGACTACCCAGATTCCTCTGAGAAGGAATGGTAAGGACACAGTGGATGGGGCCCAAATGTAGGTGACAAGCCCATCGATCCTTATGGGGAGAATGGAGAATCACGTGTTGGAGACAGCCCAAGGCAGGGACCTGGTTGAAGGGACAACGGTCGGTCTTGGACTTCTCTATTCGGTGTCAAACCGAGTGGAAAGTCGTCGTTCCCTCTAGTTCGTAATATCTCAATCCCAGAATAAGGTAGATTTGCTATTAAAATTCCAGACCTAGTTATTGAGCACAATATTAACCTTATGGCAATTACATTGGTGGGAAAAGTTGTTAGGGCATTTGCTAAACACAAATGGGCGCTTAAAGGTCAAGTGGAGATCACGACTATGTCCAAAGGGGCATTGTCAATGGATTTTTCATGTAAGGAAGACATGTCAAGGGTGCTTTATGATGGTCCTTGGCTGATCGGAAAATCAATGCTTGCTTTGCAAAAATGGGCACCTAAGATGGACCTAAATGAATATTTTTTTGTACAAGCTCCAGTTTGGGTTAGACTGTAGGGCCTTCCCCTTGAGTTCTGGGTTGAAGATGTCATTAAAGGAATTGGTAGCTCCTTCAAGAAACTCCTATCTATGGATCCTATCACAGCTGCTAGAAGAAGACTCATCTTTGCTAGGATTTATGTGGGAGCTATGAAAGGCACGTATATGCCCTTATCTATTGACATTAACTCTAGATTGGGAAAAGGGAACCAACCAATGGAATATGAAAGTGTACCATTCACTTGTTTTCAATGTAAAAAATTAGGCCATATAGCTAGGAAATGCCCTCTTTAGGCTGTCAAAGAGAAAGAAAAGAAAGAAAAGGCTTTGCAATGGAAAGCATAAAACCCTGTTAAGCAACCTGATATTTTTGAAAAAGAGAAAATAATTGAAGAGGCCCAAAGTGTCATCATCCCTGACACTATCAAACAACAAGAGAATATTAATGTGGAAATCCTCGAAAAAACTTTTCTTGAAGATGGTAAAGAGGGTCAAATAGGCAAAGATGAGAAAGAACGACAAGATACCAATCAGGAAGATGAACAAAGTGATAATCTAGAAGATAGAGAAATACAGGTGGTGTTATAGACCAAGGAGGAAGTAGATTCGAATCACATTATGGAAAACTCTATCAGAGACAAAAATGAGGAAGCCCAGAAGTGTTCGATCCTTGGAGCCTTCCGGTGTATTCTTTAAGCCTCTTCAAAATCCCTGGTAAAATTGCTGATGCTATTGAGAAAAATTAGAAAACCTTCCTATGGTCTAGGGTTGAGGAGAAGAAGAGAATGGCACTCATAGCCTAGGATAATGTTTGTAAATCAGGGCATATGACTAGGAAATTTGTGTCACACTTTAGGCTACCAATGCATGTTACAGCCAGAATGCTTCTGGCCAGACCGAATTGGCAGCCACGTAGTGCTCGGATGGCAAGGGGGTTCCGGCTGGAGCACACTTGCCCTATATAACATCTTTTTTTTAAAATAGTTTTTAATAATAAATTAGTTGTTTGATAGCAAATTAGTTTTTTTTACGTTTTGAATATATATATATATATATTATTTTGTATTTATTCTATCATATTAGTTTAAAATATTAGAAAATAAATACATACATGTTCATAAATACACAAATACATACACATACGTACATACATACATACATACATACATACATACATACACACACACACACATACATACAAACATACATACACATGCATACACATACATACCTACATTCATACATACACATACATAC
>NW_026730076.1:0-25000 GCF_030272615.1 Cryptomeria japonica
TGACATCAATCTGACATGCATTATCAGTACTATCGTTCATTCTATATTGATGTGGTGATGCTACTACTCAAGGGGAGTAGTTAGTTGTGTGGTTCAAAGGTTTTATGATTTTTCTTTGATGTTTATGTCAGATTGTTGACATTGATATCAAAGGGAGAGAGATATTTATGTGAAAATTAGAGCTTAACAAGGATATCAGTCTAAGGGGGAGATTGTTGGCACAAGGAGGAGGAACACAATTTCAGATTGGTTGTATCCCATTGGGGGAGTTTGGTTCAGGTTTATGGATAGTTAATTGGTACAAAGATATTTGTTTCAGAACTTCATTATCATATCATCTTAGAGAGTTTCTTGGATGTCTTCCATTAGGGGAGACTTGTTTGGCATTTCTTGGCACTTGGATTTTTTTCACACCTTGTGTTGCCATAAATGCTAAAGGGGGATATTATTAGCAATTTGGAGGAATTAATTATGTGTTGCATTGATGTTTGTCATTTATGTCAATGCTAGTTGTTTTGTTGTCTACCAGCTTCCGGTAGAGTGGTTGGTCTTTGATGTTGATCTGAAGATTTGAATCCGATTTTGGTCCAGTTGTTGGAATTAGTTTGGATTGGTTATTCATGTGTTCCTAATGTGTATCACATTCAGTTGGTTTGGGATTTGATGATCTGGATGCTATCATATGTTCTAGTAAGCCTTTTGGTTACCAAAAAGGGTTTTACCGACAATGCTTTGTTGAAGATCTTTTGATAAATCCAATAAGTGGTATTGGTGGAGCTTCTAGAAGGTTATCAGGATGTTGATGGTTATCATGCTTGTGTTTTAGTTGTTCGTGGTGTTTCATTTGGCTTCTGGTGACCTATTTTGGGTTCGATGGTTATTCTGTTAGGTTATGGACCAGTTTATGTAACGTATTGGTTGGTGCTCTCAATGCATCACCAGTTGGATTTATTGTTTGGTTTATGTTGTTTTGATCTTAGGATAACTTGATTTAATATTGGTTTGTGGGATTACATAATGGATCTATTGTATTATCTTTTAAGTGGCCAACCTAATTATTTAGGTCTCGGGTTGGTATAAATATGATGTAAGGTCTCTTTGTAGATCATGGGATGGATGGTTATGGGATTATTTGTATGCGAATAATTTTCTAATCATATGTAGAGGTTTTGATCAATCATAGGTGATCAAATTGGGTTTGTGAAAGAGGTTTGAGACCTCCGATATTGAGCTTAACCAGAACTAACCTCATGCATAGGAGATGCTATACTTGCAATTCAATCTTCATTTCGGATTGTAGTCTGATATTTTCTGTAGTCAGTGAGGCTCCTTTTGTGATGAGTGGTGTGATCTAGGTTGTTGGCCTTCCTACATGTGCATTCCCCTTGTTGTAATATTTATTCATTTGATTAGTGGATAGATATTGTGGGTCTCCAATCCCACCATGGTTTTTACTCTTTGATAATTTCCACATATAAATAAGTGGTGTTATGGTGTTCATCTTTATGGTTGCATTGTTTCTTATTTTTTATATTCTTTTATGTTTACCGTTTGTCGAGTTATTGTGTTAATAAGGTTAAATTTCTCCTTTCCAGTAGAAAACTAATTCATCCCCCCTCTCAGTGTTCTTGGATCCCAACATAAAAGTCATGTCTAATTTTGTCTAAGTTTACTATTGACATTGAAAAGAAAATAAAAGAATGTAAAGGGAAGTTAGCTAGCATATCTCAATCCTATGCACCTCAATCAATCCCTACTAGCAATTTTGAATCTCAAGTTATGGGTATACTTGATAAGATAAATAGCTTAAATTAGGAAAAGGACAAAATTTTGGACAAAGTGGGAGAAGTAAGAAGCCTTATCACTCCCGAGATAGATACATTTATCACTAGTAAGCAAGATGCAATGAATGCTCTGAATAAGAGTTTTCTGGTAGATTGAAGAGGAGCAGAGATGCAAGCCTATCTTTTTAGTGGTCTCAACAATATTTTAGAGATGATCATCACCAATCTTTTATAACTAGTCGTAATACTTCTAAATCTCCAATACTTTTCTCTTCTACATTTCATTCTCTAATCCTTTTTTGTATGTCTCTTTCTCTTCTAATTCGATGGTCTATATATAGTGTTTTCATATACCTTCTTTCCTATATTCGGGCCCATCTCTCCCAGTGGTGCTTTGATTCTAAATGACACCACACATGGTTTAACTACAACATCACAGTCCTAAATGGCTTCAAAAACTTATGTGTTCTCCATACAATGATATTCATTATCCCTGTTGTTGACACCAAACTGCCCAAGCAGTTTAAGTTCTTTATTATCGGTGTTATTATGTGCACTAATTACTGCATTACTATTAAATCATGCCACATTAAATGGCAGTTGCAACGCATGTGAAGGTGGAGATTTGGGTGGGTAGTTTCTAGTAACACTGACTCCCTCCCTTCCACACATGGAATTATTCTCATGGCACCTTGACTTGTAAATATACCACACACTACATATATCTAATATTATCGTTAGAGTTTATCTCAAACACAATGTGTTTTGTTTAGTTGCATAGTCACTATTATTCTTTGACTCCACTATGTGCTAGGTGTTAGTTAAATAAGAGGGGGGGGGGTGAATCAAATAAACTCACAATTCAATTTTCTAATCAGATTCAACCTCGATAGAACTTACTTGACATGCAACTATGACTATAAATCATTCAAACTCATAAATTGATAAACTTGAAACATCAAAACACATTTAACACCAAATAGGGAGAAACCACTATGGGATTTCAGACCCAGAAAGAAAATATACTCTTCTAGAGTATGCTTGGTTAAAAGCCAATCCTGTTAAAGATTACATAAACACATTGCTAGATGTGACCCGGCCAAGGGATTTCCCTCAGATCTATCAAAATCTTGCACTTTGTTAGAAGTGACCTTGTCAAAGGATTTCAAACACTCAATTAGAATGTTACCTTGCTAGAGGATTTACAAATAAGACTGTTAGGTCCACTCAATTAAGAGATTTCTTGTCACTTACAAAAAATAAATAATAGGAATAAAATATATCTGCAACTTCACATTTGAAATGTTCTAGCAAACTCTATGTGCTCAAAATAATCTTGTCATAAGACTTATCTTCCTCCTTGCTGGGCTTCTTACTCTGTTCTTCAATTAGATCTTCAATCTTATGTACTCTGTAATCACTTCTACAGCATCATTGTTCTTCTTTTTGTCTACATCCTTTGTTCATTAACTATTCTTTATTTATAAGAAATTCCTAACTGCTTAATCTCCTTAATCACAATTCCCATGATTAATCTTAGCCATCAGATCTTCAAACTTGACTAGGTTCATTGAATCCTTCAAATTGAAAAACATTTTATCTTGCCTTGAAACTTGTATTCTTTCCTTGGTACTTGTGCTCTATCATAACCATTCAATCTATGTTGTAGATCTAACTCTTGAATTTTCATTACCGTTGATCCTTAACAAACTTCTTGCACGACATTCCAATCTTTTATAAATCTCTAGCTCATTGACATCCTTCATTTAATGATGTATTTATTCATCCAATGCATTCTATTACTGCTCGGTTGATGCTCGGTTAATTCTAAACTTTACTCGGTAGACATTCTATATTTTTCTTGGTAGCTTTGCTTGATGGCAACGCTTGGTGACTTCTTTCTTCTTTAACCGACACTGATAACCTTGGAATTTACTGACTGGCTCCTTGCTTGGTAAAATAGAATAGTTTCAAACCTTTACTCATTCTATTGTATGAAATCTTTTCTCCTTCTTATTCAGTCTTCAAATACACATATATAGGATATCAAAATAATTAAAATAACATAATCTCATCACTATCTAACTCGGTAATAGTTTCCCATTGAATAACTTATTACTCCCCTTCATTTTCACATTCTTTCTGTGTCACTTACCGACATCTTTATACTCATCAAGACATACTCTTTAAGATATGGCAACATCAGACTGAATCAGAAAATCAATTGCTTGACATCAATGACAAAATAATATTATTAAGATAGTAATCATCCTTTATCAATTATATCATCAATCTCCAACAACCTTCTCAATATCATCATACCAACAAACTTAATGTAATGCCAATAATCTCCCCCTTTGGCATTGATGGCAATACTAACTTGATTTATTCCAATTGATTTGAACTACTGTTATTCTTCTCCTGTTATCCTTGAGCTATAAACTTCTCCTATAATCTTCTCCCCCTGTCATTAGTCTTCTCCCCCTTTGACAACAATGCCAAAAGTAAAACTGATCTATGATTACTTCCCTGTGAAGTGATTTCCTTGCTATTAAAACATATACAAATATATCATCTTAGTCTTGGTTAGAGCATCTTGTCTTCATTCACTATTTTCTGCACAACTTTAGACAATCTCCTAAAGTGTGTAAATCAACATCAACTCACAAATAGTATTCTGTAGAGTCATAGAATTGACGCTTTCACCGAACTCTGTCAGTGAGTACTAGATAGGGGTAGGACCCCTAACTTACTTCTGAGATACTCAAAAGTGTCCCTTGGCAGTGGCTTTGTGAAGATGTCTGCTATTTGTTCCTTTGTGCTAACATATTCCAACACAACTTTCTTTTCTTGAACTTCTTCTCTTAGATAATGATATTTTATAGAAATATGCTTTGTCTTAGAGTGCATTACCAGATTCTTTGAAATGTTAATAGCACTTGTATTATCGCAAAATATAGTTATTGGCTTGGTAATTGTCTCATTCATACCTTCCAATAGTTGTTTGATCCATTCTATATTGGTACAATTCAATGCTACATCGACATATTCAGATTCAGCTGATGACTGTGAAATGCATCCTTGTTTCTTGCTAAGCCAACTCACTAGTCTTTCTCCCAAAAAGAAAGCTCCACCACTTATGCTTTTCCTGTCATCAATGTTTCCTTCCCAATCAGCATCAGTATAGACTTTTAAGTCAAAATCATTCCTCTTTTTATATAGTAAACCATAATCTTTAGTGCCTCTCAAGTATCTAAAAATTCTCTTGATTGTTGTCATATGAGTTTCTTTGGGATTTGCAGAAAATCTTGCAGTTATACCTACTACATGTGCTATATCAGGCCTACTGTGAACTACATATTACAACTTTCCAATCATAGATCGGTAAAGTGTCTCATCAACAGATGCAGATTCATCATTATTTGATAATTTACAATTAGTAGTCATAGGAGTACCTACAGGTTTAGAATCCTCCATTCCAAATTTCTTCAAGATTTTCTTTATATACTTGGATTGAGTAATGAAAATCTCACTTTTCATTTGCAGTATTTGTAAACCTATAAAATACTTTATTTCATTGATTAATGACATCTCAAATTCTTTGCACATTTCATTTCCAAATTTCTTACATAAAGAATCATTTCCACAAAAAATAATATCATCTACAAATATGGCTGAAATTAGTATTCCATTATCCTTATCATTCTTCATATACATGTTGTTGTTTTCATTAGTCCTTATAAATCCAATCTTTATTAAGGAAGAGTGCAAACTTTCATACCATGCTCTAGGTTCTTGCTTTAGGCCATATAAAGCTTTGTTCAACTTACATACCTGATCTTTATTCTTCTCTTCAATAAATCCTTCAGGCTGTTCAATATAGACTTCTTCTTCTAGTATACCATTCAAAAATGCAGATTTAACATCCATTTGATATACCTTGAAATTTTTGTAAGCAACATATTCCAACAATGTTCTCACTCCCTCAATTCTTGCCACAGGTGCAAAAGTCTCACCATAGTCTATTCCTTCTTCTTGAGCATAGCCTTTGCAAACTAGCCTTGCTTTATTCCGAATGACCTCACCTTTTTCATTTAGCTTATTTTTGAAAATCCACTTTGTACCGATTACATTTTTCTCTTTTGTTCTTGGGACCAATGTCCAAGTTTCATTTTTCTTGATTTGTTCAATCTCTTTTGTCATAACATTCACCCAATCTTCATTGCTTAATGCCTCTTTTACTATCCTTGGTTCAAACTCGGATATTAGACATGTGTTCTATCTCAGTTTGTTCCTTGTCATCACTGGAGCATCCTTATCTCCTATAATCTAACTTGATGCATGATTTCTTCTGACAAATTTTGCTAATATAGGCTCGGTAGGCTCTATATGATCTTTTTCATCACTCGATAACTGAGTATTTTCTTCATCGTCTTTCTCAGTTAGACTTCTCAGTTGTGCATATACAAACTCTTCATAATCTTCTGGTTCTTTGGAATTTCCTTCATCATTCCTTTTTGCAAATTCATCAATTTTCACATTTGCACTTTCCACTATTTTGTTAGATGATTTGATCAGACATTTAAATGCTTTACTCCTAGAGGAATAACCAAGAAATGTTCCTTCCTCACTTTTCTGATCAAAATTTCCATTTTTGTCATCTTTGTGAACATAACATCTACTTCCAAATATTTTAAAGTAACTTACATTTGGTTTCTTGTCATACCATATTTCATACAGTGTCTTCATAGTTCCTTTCTTCAGTTGTACTCGATTTAGGGTGTAAACTGTAGTGCTTATTGCTTCTCTCCAAAATAATTGAGGTACTCTCTTTTCTATCATCAAAGTTCTAGCACAATATACAATTGATCTATTTCTTCTTTCAGCTATCCCATTTTGTTGTGGTGTTCTCGATGTAGACACTTGTCTGTTTATACCATGATCATTGCAAAATAAGTTAAATTCATCTGAAATGAACTCTCCTCCTCTATCAGATCTTAGATATTTCAACTGTTTTCCTATTTCTTTTTCAACTCTTGCCTTATACCATTTGAACATTTGAAAGGCTTCTGATTTCTCTTTTAAAAACATAACTGACACCATCCTTGAGTAATCATCCACAAATAATATGAAGTATTTATTATTAGTTAAGATGAGAGGGGGAGGGGGTGAATCATAAAAATTCACAATACAATATATTCACTAGATTCAACCTCGGTAGCCTTTACTGATATGCAACTATGACTATAAATCATTCAATACTCATAAATAGATACACTTAAAACATCATAACACATTTAACACCAGATTTAACATGGAAACCCAAATAGGGAAAAAGCACTGTGGGATTTCAGACCCACTAAGAAATATACCCTTCTAGAGTATGCTTGGTTAAAAGCCAATCCAGTTACAGATTACAAAAACACATTGCTAGATGTGACCCAGTTAAGGGATTTCCCTCAAACTTGTTAGAGTCTTGCACTTTGTTAGAAGTGAACTTGTCAAAGGATTTCAAACACTCATTTAGAATGTTACCTTGCTAGAGGGTTTACAAATAGGACTGTTAAGTCCACTCGGTTAAGAGATTTCCTGTCACTTACAAAATAAATAACAGTAATTAAATATATCTGTAGCTTCACATCTGAAATGCTAAAGTAGATTCTATGTGCTCAAAACAATCTTGTCTTCTCAATCTATTCTTCAATTAGATCTTCAATCTTCTATGCTCAGTGATCACTACTATAGTGTCACTATTCTTCTATTTTGCCCACTTACATTGTTCATCAACAGTTTCATATTTATGAACAATACCTAACTGCTTAAACTCCTTGATCACATTTCCCATTATCAATCTTAGCCATTAGATCTTCAAACATGACTAGGTTCATTATATCCTTCGATCCGAAAATGTTTTACCTCACCTTGGAACTTGTGCTAGGTTATGACCATTCAATCTACACTGTAGATATATCTCTTGTATTTTTGATGTTGTAGATACTTAACAAACTTCTTGCACGACATACCAATCATCTGATCAACTCTAGCTCATTGGTATTCTATATTTAATAATGTATTTATCCATCCAATGCATTCTATTATTACTCGGTTGTTACTCGGTAAATACTGAACTTCACTCGATAGATATTCTTCCTTTTTTAACCGATAGTGATAACCTTAGGGTTTACCGACTAGCATCTTGCTTGGTAACATAGAATAGTATCAAGCCTTAACTAATTCTATAGCTTGAAATATTTTCTCCTTCTTGTTCAGTCTTTAAATACTCATATATAGGATATCAAAACAATCAAAACAACATAATCTCATCACTATCTAACTCGGTAATAGTTGCCCATTCAATAACTTATTATTCCCCTTTTATTTTCACATTCATTCTGTGTCTCTTACCGACATCTTTATACTTATCAAAACATACTCATTAAGATATGGCAACATCATATTGAATCACAAAATCAATTTCTTGACAGCAATGACAAAATAATATTATTAAGATAGTAATCATCCTTTCTCAATTATATCAACAATCTCCAACAACCTTCTCAATATCCTCATACCAACAAACTTACTAAGATGCTAACAATCTCCCTTTGTGAAAATGCTAACATTTATCACCATAATAACTTTGAACTTTCATAGGACCACAACGATCAGTGTGTACAAGATCTAAAATTCCTTTAGAAGTGTAAGACTTACTTGTAAAGCTTTATTTTTTCATCTTACCCATCTAGCATCCTCGGCATATTGCATTCTCAGGTTTTTCCAAGCTCGGTAGACCTCTTACTCGGTGCTTCTTACTTATTTTGATCAGGTTATCAAAATTTACATGACAAAACCTTTTATGCCATAACCAGGTATCTTCTATTTTTGCATATAGACAATTGTTCCGAGTTGAGTCAAGATGAAATGTATTACCTCTTGTTTGAGTCCCAGTAGCAGCCAACTTTCCATGTTTGTCATGAACTTTGACAATTTCTTTCTAAAATTCTATTCGGTATCCTATATTGTTTAGCTATGCTACACTCAACAAATTGTATTTCAAACCTTTAATGCAATATACATAATCACATTTAGCATTGTCAACAAGTGTCATAGATCCTTTACCTTTTACAGGACATGGTACATCATTACCAAATCTCACATAACCTCCATCATAATATTCTAATTTAACAAACTTGTGTTTATCACCTGTCATGTGATGTGAGCATCCACTATCTATGATCCAAGAATCATTATTATTTATGTGTGATATTAAGGCTTTTTCTTCATACCTTTCTTCATCTGATCCATCTTTGATAGCCACATATACAACTTCCTCTATCTCAGTCCCATCAGATTTATCATCATTGGATTCCTCATCAGCTACTAGGCATGTCTTTCTATCTCTCTTTCTGAAGTCTCGGTGCCCTTTGTATTGGTTGTCTTTCTATTTGTCATCTCAGTATTCTCTCTTTTCACTAGATTCTTTGTCAGGACAGTTAGAAGCTATATGTCCAATTTTATCATAGTTAAAACATTTTAAAGGTAACTTTCCTTTATACTTACCTTTGCCTCTTAGTAACCTTTTGGCCAATAATGCTTCAAACTCTTCTCGCTTTTTGATTTCAACATATAGTTTGTGTACTTCTTCCATATTTTTGTGAAATCTCTCGCTTGCTCCACTATGATTTCCTTTAGCATACTTATACATTCCATCATTGTAATCATTAGATTCACCAAGATGAAAAGAACTAAATGTAGATTCAAATTTGTTTACCGAAGACCCACTGTTATCAAAATTACTTAACTCAAAAGCATGTAGCTTACTAATAGTAGCATCCAAAGAGACTAGCATATTTGGTATAGACCTTAATTCATTAATTGCAGAGACTCGAATGGCATAAGCAGGTAGAAGTGTTCTCAGCATCTTACTTGTTACATCCTTTTCTTTAATAGTTCCTCCTGCTCCTTTGATTTGATTGACAGTTTCCTTTAACCTTGTACTATATTGGATTATGTTCTCACCTTCATTCATTCTCATGGATTCAAGTTGTCCTCTTAGACTATCTACTTTTTCTCTTTGAACATGTTCATCACCACCATACATAGATGTAAGCTTATTCCACATAGCTTTGGCATCATTACAACCATCTAGATCATTAAACTCTGAGTCAGTCAATGCTAATGTTATTTCAATCATTGCTTGAATATGTTCTTTCTTTTCCTTTATTTCTTCCATTGTCATAGGGTAGGTGCTAGGTGTAGTGTAATCATTCTCTAGATAATATGTTGCATATTCTCCAATTCCTGATAAGTGCAACTTCATTCTTTTCTGCCATGTGGACAAACTTGACCTGTTCAACTTTGGTGCATCCCTTTTATACATCTTCAAATCTTGCCTCAAGTTCCTTTAAACTTTTCTTTCAGAGTTCTAGGTCTGATACCAATTGTTAGTTAAATGAGAGGGGGGGGTGGGGGGGGTGAATCAGACAAACTCACAATTCAATGTTCTAATCAGATTCAACCTCGGTAGAACTTACTTGACATGCAACTATGACTACAGATCATTCAAACTCATAAACTGATAAACTTGAAACATCAAAACACATTTAACACTAGATTTAACGTGGAAACCCAAATAGGGAAAAACCACTATGGGATTTCGGACCCATGAAGAAAGTATACTCTTCTAGAGTATGCTCAGTTACAAGCCAATCCTATTAAAGATTACATAAACACATTGCTAGATGTGACCCGGTCAAGGGATTTCCCTTGGATCTATCAGAATCTTGCACTTTGTTAGAAGTGACCTTGTCAAAGGATTTCAAACACTCAATTAGAATGTTACCTTGCTAGAGGATTTACAAATAAGACTCTTAGGTCCACTTGGTTAAGAGATTTCCTGTCACTTACAAAAAATAAATAATAGTTGTAGTCATATAAATCTATCCATTTTAATTAAATGAATATTGCGTATTTATTTGATTAAGTATCCACTAGCCATTAGTTAATTAAATTAATATTTAATTAATTCATCTTCAAACATTCTCCTATTAATTAAATAAATTATTCAATTTATTTTAATTAATTCATTCAACCAAATTCACACTCAATTAAATGAATAAATTCTATTTATTCAATTTAATCCTCTTTCCTCTTTTAAATAAATTAAATAAAACATTATTTTAAATCATTATTCCCCCCACTTGCATTTTCCTACAAATGCAAGTTGCAACCACAAATTGAAATAAATTAATTTTATTTTAATCCTATTTTCCCTCACCCACCAAATCCACTTGCACTCCTAAACCCCCTTCTAGATTCTTCTAAACCCTTCCTAATTAGCCTAATCCATCCCCTAATTATTGTCACATTCCTATGAAACTTGGAGTCACTTCTCAAAGACTTCAAAGTCTTTGAAAAGCATTTAATGCTTTGTGTGTTCAACAATTTAACCTCTAAAGTCTTCTAAACCGATTATGGCTCTTACATGACCATTTATGGTCAACCCCTAACTCAACCCTCATGTAACTCATGTGTCTCCTCAAGCATTTATTGCTTTGACCATGGTTATCCCTTTAACCCTTGCACAAGAGTTTATCCATTGGATAAAAGCTTTATTCTTTGAATAAAGAATTTATTCATTGAACCCAACCTTGACCTTAACTCCCAAGTTAACCTTTAGGTCATATCAAACATTTAATGCCTCTTCCCTCTCCTCTCAACCCATCTCATGTTGACACTTGTCATCCTAGGATTGTGTTAAATGCCCTCACATGGATTGAATATCATTCAATCCTGACCCTTGTTGAGATTACTCAATCTCAGCCATCCATTGCTCCATTTTTCCTATAAATAGAGCCCATTTCTTCATACTCTAGATCCTGAAAACTTGTATGCATTTAATCTATAGGTATTTCTAGAGAATATTTAGCATCATATTCACTCTTTTGGTTTAAAATCAATTAGTTAATTAGATAAATCTCTCATTTCAGCTTTTATTCACACTTGCATAACATAAGTTATAAGCATTGTCAATCTTAAACCTCCATAAGCATCCATAGTGCAAAAGGTTGTTGAGAGCTACACTAATTTGGAACTTGGAGAGGAGAGGAACAAAGGAAAAAGAGCTAAGAGCATGTTAAAAGGCATTTGGAAATGCCTTGTTGTATTTACTTCTATAGTTAAATATTTTATCATGTTTTTAGTGTCTCTTTTGATATGCCTACTTAGATTAGTTTTTGGTTGATTAACACTAACGATTTCTTGTGTTTTTGTGTGTTATACAACCAGAGGCTTTAATCTAACACTTGTCCATTTCACAGAGCATCATTTGGTGAACCCAACGTGAACCAAGCACCCAACATCATTTTTTGTTTACAAAACTAACTTTTTGACTGTTTAGCTTGACACATAGGTCATGCTTTGGCGCTCTTGTTCGTGCTTTAGCACTATTGTTTTTGGTATTCGAGCGCTTTTGTTCTTACAATAGCGCTATTGTCCAAGAACTAGTGCTTTTGTTAGTAGTATGGCTCTTTTGTTTATTAGTTTGTTTATTAGTTAGTGCTTGTGTTTCTGTATTAGCGCTTTTGTATTGTTGCAAAAATATTTTCTTTTAGCGCTTTTGTCTATATTATAGCACATTTGTGTTAAGTAGTGCTTTTGTTTTCACACAGAGTAGCACTATTGTAACAAAACGTTGTAAAAAAGGCTTTGTAACCGATAAAATTATTTTTCTTAGGCTTGTGGGAGGAAGAATATATATGGAATATAACATTTAAGTTATATTCCATATATATTGTCAAGATGTTTGAGAGGGGTTTTAGACCTCTAGGAGTTGTAATGCAAAATCTAGTTTTTGGAAGATCCTCCAAATTTCAGACTTAGTCAAATTTTAGGGCATTTCAGGATCAGGATTGTAAAATTTGTAACAAAAATCAGAATTTAGGCTTGTGTAAGCCCACACTAACATTTGATCACTGACTATGTGTAGGTTCTAATATTTTTTGTGCAGGGGAAGGAGTTAGTTTAGAGGCTTTGAGTTTCTTTTTTTACTTTCTTTCAACAAAAATTGGTTAAAAAGAATCCACTCTCCCTTCTTGTACAAGTTAAAATAAACCTCACATTTTATTTTGGAGTGCATAAAATGAACCTCAAACTTGTTTTCGGTGCTTAAAAGAAAATTCATCTTTCTTTATTGCAAGGTAAAAAGAACAACAACTTCAAATTTGCTTTCATTATAAGTTAGGATTCACTTATATTTGGTGCTTAAAACAAGACAAGACAAATCTCATTTTATTGCATCAAACTTAAGGAAAACTCACAATCAACACTTCAATTTTTAGTGCAAGTAAAAAGAACAATCAATTTGTCTCATTTTGCAAAAATGATTTACTTCATGCATACGTGTCTCAATTTTAGTTGACCAGGATTTCAAATTCTAGTTTACTCAAACATATTGTCTTTGAAGTTAAAAAGAACATCATGGTTGTTGGAGCAACATCTCCAATTAGATAGAACACCATTGCAATGACAAGTTAAAAAGAACAAGTGTATTTTGTGTTTGGCACACTTGTGCAAAAGAGTTGGTTGAGTGGTCCTACTTCTAACACACACTATCCTCTCCCTTGGCTTTCATGGTCCTAGGTGCAAGAGAAAATTATTAGTAACACTCAAGTTTTATCTTTTTAGGAGAGGCCTACCAAGAGACACGTCACTCTTGGGAATGACCTCATGTGGTAAATCCTTCGAGCTGCTATAGAAATTAGGTGAGAGTGAAAGCTGTAGCCTTGGGTATAGTTGTTCCTATAGTGTAACTTGTCAAAAGGACAAATGGGCCCCACCACAAGTTACAAGGCTCTTAAGTGAGTCACTGCGGAATGAACTTATGTCCAAAAATATCAAAAATTACAAAACACCTTTAAGTAGTAGCCCACCCATTTTATTGATTGAGAATATTTGTGATAAATTCAGTATAGGAGCATAGATGGTTTTGCTCCCAAGATACTCACCATACATATTTCCTTGAGTGGAAACATAGCTTTTTGAAAAGTCACTTGTGGCTTGATAAAAATGTTGATTCCCCCATCATAGGGATTATCTATTTGTTATACTCACACAAGACTTAGTATATCACATCCTTACCTGCCACGACGACATTCATAAGTTATGTAGTACCGAAGTCAAAGAAATGTCAAGATGTGTGCTGAAATTATCACAACTAGCCATTGACCTTAGGGATAAAAAGTGTTTGAAGTGTTTTCATTTTTAAGTCAAGACCAGTGCAAATTGAGCTGACTTCAGGCTTTGGAAAACACCTAAAATACATTTGAAGGAAAGGGTCATAAAAAGTTCAAAAGATTGGGTTGATCTAGACCCATACTTACTTGTGCCTTTTGAGGTAACATTCTTGTGTTTGTGTGCTTGATTTATTTTCTTGTCAAAGAAACATCATAAATCCAAAATCCAACACAAGTATTCATCCAACACACACAATTTCAAAACACAAAAGATCAAAAACAAAGAGCAACAACAAAAACATCAAACTATATGACCATTCTTCACATCTTGAGAAAGAAGAATCTTCATCAACACATCAACTTGAAGAGAAGACCATTGAGCTCAAAGGCTTTAATCAAAAGGAGGAAATTCTTCTATCTTAATAGACAAATCTTTGTCTCTCATAGAGCCTTGTTACATCACATGCATCTTTATATTCAAGGGAAATCAAACGAATTTGATCAAGAGTCATTGAACTGCAGAGCTTTTATGAAATATCGAGCTTTGATTTATCACAAGAACAAAGGCGAAAAAATCAATCTTGATTTCTTTCCTGACATTTGCATCACATATAACATAGCTTAGGAAGAACCACCAACTCCCTAAGTAGAAGAGGAAGAATTTGTCCCATATGTGACACAAAGCTTTTATTGAAGTTAACATTTCATCCATTATCACATTCATATCTCATCAAATCCATTCCAACTCTCAAAACATCAAAAGGTTTTTGTCCTAAGTTCTATTTTGATATTGCTTGAAACAAACACAAAGCACATCACTTATTACAGTGTCTCTACATCTAGGATAAACTCATCCTAAGAGGCATTTCTACGCAGGTTAAAACTAGTCTATGAGTGCATCCTCTCATTACTAGGTAGTTGAGTCTGTAACACATCTCAGATCTCTCTAAACCTTATCACATCCAACTTTGTTAATCAAACATAACAAGCAATTCAAGAAATAACTTTGGTAACATCTACCTTTAGTTCTAGGGATCCATATGCAAAGCACTTCACCAAACATCAATATTTCATTTCACCACCAAATCATCATCATTTTCATCAAACTTCAACAAAAACTTGTAAACAAAATGGCTCATACCAGATCCAGGTCTAGACAACAAGAAATTGAAGAGGAAGAGGAGGAAAATATCAATGAATTCCAAGAAGCCCTTGGAGGAAATGTAAATGATGACAATCCAAGTACTCCTACTCTTGCAACAATAGAAAGTGCCCAACACAACCCTCTCTTTAATAGACTTTTTGATGAAATACTCAGGAGCAATGTTGATGCTCACTTTTTAAGACTTTCTCAAGAAGGGGCTAAACTACCCTCTGACTTTGACGTTGCACAAATAAGACAAGCATCAGAATGCCAAAGTCATAATGAGGATTAAAGAGGTTGAGATCACAATAGATATAACCTTCATCAAGGTAATCCTACACCTCCTCCTCCTCCAAATGAAATAGACATGTTGTGGCAACAAGTCAAAAATCTCGCCCAACAACTTCATAGTGGTGTAAAAACCAATCAATTTTCACTCAATGACATTTGTCCCTATCCCTTTGATATGAACCTTCATATGCCACCTTTTTTGCAAGGGTTTGAAACACCCAAGTTTGAAAAGTATAGAGGAAAAGGAGATCCTCGTGATCATGTTAGAGAATTCCATTCAGCTTGCCTCAAAGTGGCATATGAGGATACTTACCTAATGCGACTTTTTCCCCAAATCTTGGGAGGAACAACCACATCATGGTTTTCTTGATTACCAGGTGGCATTAGGACATTTGAAGAACTCATCCAAAAATTCTTGGCACATTACTCACACAACATTGAACGTGATATCACAATGGCTGATCTATGTAACACTAAACAAAAACCAGGTGAGCTATTTTTTAGTCTTTCTGCAACGATGGCATCAAATGTCTAGCAGACGTTCTCTTCAGTTACCTAAACAAGAACTAGTGGAAATATTTATTTCCAACTTAAATGACGAAATGGAATTTCACCTAGACATAAAAGACACAGACTCTTTCAATGACATGATCACCAAAGGCTTAAAATGTGAGCAGGTTCTCATCAAAAAAGGGCTTATCAAGATATATAATGAGCCAAAGGATAGCCTTCACCCATGCTACAATAGTGACAAGCCTAACTTCTGGAACAAAAATAAAAACATCATTAACGATAGGGTTGTGGATGCAAAAACTATCAAAAGTGCACAACTTGTGGTTCGATTTGCAAGATAGAACCCCCCACCCAAGAATAACACAGTTGTTCTTCCAAATCAAGGACACAACACATCTCAAGAGGAACCCAGACAATGTCAACAAAATTTTAAACCAAGATGAACATACACTCCCTTAGGGGAACCCATCAAAATAGTGTTATGTCAGTTGGTTTCTCAAAATCTAGTTACCTTACCCAAAACATCAAATTATGAACCTCAAGTCAAGCCTTCATGGTGGAGGGATACTGAAGATTGTGATTTCCATCAAGGGAAAGGACATAAGACAAGAAATTGTCATAGATTGAAAGATCTCATTCAAGATCTTATTGACCGAGGTGAAATCAAAATTGAAGGACATGACCCAAAGACAGTAAACAATGATCATCTCATGTTTAAAAATCCACTTCCATCACAAGATCAAAGGGGTCCTTCCACTTCAGGGAGAAACATAGATACCACTGATTATATGCAAGCTGCATATAATTACACTGTGAATCACCTATATGATGCCAGTGAACAAATTGAAACTATTACCATCAAAAATCCTAGCTCCACTTGCAATGTTGTTACATGTCACGACAAGATTACCATAAAAGCAACTCCACAAGGCACCCCATTTATCCCAAAGTAGTATAACCTTGTGGAACAGTTCAACAAAACACCTGCACTGATATCTATCTTAGAGCTATTATGCCTATCTCCATCCCATAAAACAATCTTGGATCAAGCTCTCCAAGAGGCATCAATCCCTACAAACCTAAATATAGACTAGTTCCAAGCTATGGTTGGAAACCTAAAGTCATCACTTTGTCTCACTTTCTCTGAAATTGACAACTCATCCTTCCAGCAACCTCACAATGCCTCACTACACATTGAAGGGTTTATCAACCAACATAGGATCAAGTGAGTCTTGATTGATAATGGAGCAGACCTAAATATTTGTGCACTATAGTTAGTCATAGCTTTGGGATATGCAATTGAATCAGTGGATCCCTACAAGAAGATCACAATCAAAGCCTATGATGATGCAGAGCATTCATCCAAAGGAGTTGTTGTGCTACCAATCTGAGTGGGCCTTGTGGTGAAACACATCATCTTTCAAGTTCTATACCTTCCTCTACCATGCAATTTGTTGTTAGGAAGACCTTGGATACATTCCATGCAAGCCATCCCATCCACCTACCATCAGTGTATCAAGTTCCCACATAATGGTGTAGAAATAATAATCCTGGGTGATGTGAACCCCTTTGCATATTGTCATAATATCAGTCATCAACCAGAGATTACCATTCCCAATAATAGAGAAGCCATCTCCTCCACATCATAAGTAAGTCTAGCCTCTCTTTCCAATTCAAACGCTACTATACCCAAGCAAGAGAAGCTCAAGATGAAAATAGTAGAGGAAGGTCCTGGGGAATACAATTTGAGCTAGCTCTTTTATGTAGGACAAATCCCTACTTCTCCTAGAACTCACGGTAAACCTCAATAGATACTTCAAAAACCACTGATCAAGCCAGCATGTACTTTGACGCCATTCATTCTTGGAAAGAGTCAAGAAGAAGAAACTAGAGATGAGGACTTAGCTGAATGGATCTATAAGGATCCTATCACCACACAAATCCCACAAGCTAAGCTTCCCATAGATTAGTATGGCAAAGGCCTTCTCATTATGCAAAGAATGGGTTATGATGGTTAGAGTGCTTTGGGACCTTGCAAGCAAGGACGACATGAACCACTGCAACTAGAATTAAAGCCCAAAGATAATACAGGCTTAGGCTTTCAAAAGGAGATCCTTCCTAAGCTCAAATTCAAAGGAAAACCTAGCCAACCTCTATATTAGCCTATTACAAAGAGGTCACCTTTGATTATAAAAGTAGCATTAAACACCATAGAAACTGCCCCATTGAGGCTAAAAATCCTAGCAAAACCATCTACAATACCCATCATCCCACCAATCAAACTAGTGACCCCACCAGTAGTAGCAATAACATCAATAGCACCATTGATTGCAGCAACTATATCAGAACCTACAGTAGTATCAACAACACCGACAATTCCAGCAGAAGTAATAGAGTCAATACTACCGATACTCCCTATATCAAATCCATTGATCCCCATAATCCTTCCTACAGCATTGATCATTTCATCTACAAAGGTATATCAACCGATCAAAATTGCAATATTTAACTCAAAGGATATCCCAGTATGGTATAGTAACCAGTTACTAGAAAGTAACTTAGAAACTGACTCACATGAATGGGAATTTTATTCCATCCAACTTAATACTTCAGATGAGGAGGACACATAACTACCTCCACCTTGCAAAGACATCCCTATTTATAGAGAAGCATAGATAAAGACCTCTTGGGTTCCTAAGCTAGAAACATCTTCCACAGACCCTATGCCACATCCTATGCCTAATTCTAACAAGGAGAGTACCATCAATGACCTTCACCACAATGTCTTAACCCTCACTAACACATCTAACGAACTTAACCTAATCGATGTGGTAATGCCCATTATCCATCCTGAACTCATCGAATAGAACCAACCTAATCCCCCATGTCTTGACGTCTTCCAAAATGATGAGGTGATCATTGACTTTTTGGAACTACAGGATAACATACCAAGTAGGGATCACAAAGCTAGATTCTCCATTCAACTTAATAGTGTAACATACTTTGGGGTAGATGCCAAACCTTTTAGCTAAAAAAATATAACAATAAAACATGGATCTTCTAGTGAAAACCACACTATGGCACTGTTTGATCACACAAAAGTAAAAAGAAAGAGCATATCCAATAGTGAAAACCTCTCTAAGGCACCTGAGGATGAAAGGTTTGCCATCCTCCCTTCTAGTACACAGCAAGAACGATCAATAATTCTCATTGAAGAAACAAAAGAATACAATGTGGGGACTCTTGAAACTCCTCACCACATACATCTAGCATCTCTTTTAACTTTAGAGGAACAACCTAAGTTTGTAGAGTTCTTCCAGAAGTGCCAAATCAACTTCGTATGGTCATATGCAGAAATGCCTAGGCTTGATCCTGATTTAGTCATCCATCACCTCACCATCGTAGAAGGAGCCAAACCTGTCAAGCAGAAGCTTCACAAAATGCATCCTGAGATTGCAGTTCTAGTCAAAGTAGAACTTAAGAAACTCCTAGATGTTGGTTTTATTAGACCAATCAATTATGTAGATTGGATATCCAATATTGTGCCTTTTGGCAAACCAAATGGGGGCATCCGTATATGTACTGACTTCAGAGATCTGAACAAAACATGTCCTAAAGATGACTTCCCCCTACCAAACATTGAATAATAGTGGACCTAACAGTAAGACATGCCATGCTTTCACTCATGGATGGCTTTTCAAGATATAATTAGATAAAGATCGAACCAGAGGATCAACATAAGACAACCTTCACATGTCCATGGGGAACATACTGTTGGAATGTAATTCCTTTTGGTCTAAAGAATGCAGGCACGACCTATCAAAGAGCAATGACCACCATCTTTCTTGATATGATGCATACTATAATGGAAGATTATGTTGATGACTTACTGGCAAAATCACTCACAAGAGAAGGTCATCTAGAAATATTAGAGAAAATCTTTGATAGACTAGAACAATATCATGTTTGACTCAACCCAAAGAAATGTGTCTTTGGAGTAATCTCAGGGAAGCTTCTAGGATACATTATCTCAAGCAAAGGTATTGAGGTTGATCCTGCAAAAGTCAAAGAAATCATGGACATGGCACCACCAAAAAATATCAATCAGGTAAGGACATTACAAGGGCACCTACAATCCATCCAAAGATTCATTGCATAACTAGCAGATAAGTGTCACCCCTTTATACACCTGTTACACAAAAATATCTGCTTTTAGTGGGATACCAGATGCCAACAAGCATTCCAGATGCTTAAAGAATATCTCATGAATACACCATTGTTGATTCCACCAGATATGAGTAAGCCTCTGCTCCTCTATATATCAGCAACAAGTACAACATTGGGTGTATTATTGGCACAACACAATGCAAAAGGGAAAGAGTGTGCTGTTTACTACATCTCTCGCACACTAGTTGGCTATGAACTCAATTATACACCTATTGAGCGAGCTTGCCTAGCAGTAATCCTGGTAGCCACAAAACTAAGGCACTATCTATTGACACATAAAGTATAGCTAATTGTAAAGATTGATCCACTCAAATACTTACTCAGCAAAGCAACATTGATAGGCCACTTGGCCAAATGGGCGATGATTCTAAGTGAATTTGACATCAAGTATGTGGACCGTAAAGCTATCAAAGGGCAAGTCATTGCAGATCAGTTGGCCGATGCACCCCTCATAGGTGATCATCCTCTCATTTCCAATTTTTTAGATAAAGAGATATTCATGATCACAACATCACAACCATGGAAACTATACTTTGATGGTTCATACATTAGGCATAGCTCGGGGGTAGGCATTTTGTTTATCACACATCAAGGTGACAACACCCTGAAGTCTTACAGACTCACATTTCCATGTATAAACAACATAGCTAAATATAAGGCTTTGATCATAGGACTCAGGCTAGCCATACAATGGAGGTTACAAGAACTACAAGTATATGGCGACTCCCAACTGGTCATTTGACAAGCAACAGATGAATATCAGACCAAGGATGACAAAATCATGTCATACAAACAAATGATGGACAAATTAAAAACATCATTCACTACTATCACCTTTGAGCAGATACCTAGAGATCAAAATCGAGTAGCTGACGCTATGGTGACCATTTCATCTCTCCTAGATCTTCCATAGAATTCAACACACTACGAGTTCTTGGTAGAATAGCTTTGGATCCCCGCTTATGATATCCCTAAATCTAAGATGATATGTCACCTTATTGGTTCTGAATCCCCATGGTACGGTGAGTTTTACACCTACCTCTGCAATCACACACTTCCTCTTAACCAATCAAATAACCAACGTAAAACCTTCATTCACCAAACTGCTCGATATACCATTATTGCTGAAACCCTATATCGACCCAGTCTTGATGGTACTCTCCTTCGATGTCTAGAACATGATGAGATAACAAAGGCCTTGAAGAGGTACATGAAGGAATTTGTGGAACTCACACAAGCGGTCTGTCACTAGCCAAGAAAATCCTGTGCACTGGACACTATTGGCCATCCATGGAAAAAGACTCCTATTACTTTTTTAGAAAATGCAAAAAATGCCAAGTTCATGGAGACCTGATACATGCACTACATAGGAATTGCAACCGATCACAACACCATGGCCTTTTTGTCAATGGGGCCTTGACCTTGTGGGTAAAATCCATCCATCTTCATCCAACGACCACAAATTCATTATTACCGCCATCGAGTACTTCACAAAGTGGATCAAAGTTGTTCCACTTACCCAAGTCACTGGCAAGAAGATTGCCTCATTCATCCTTAATTACATCATCTACAAGTATGGTGTACCCATGTCCATGATCATAGATAATGGGCTTCCATTCAAAAATCAAGATGTCCGTGAGCTCTGTGAGAAGTTTCACATCCAACACCACTTTTCCACTCCCTATTACCCACAAGGCAATGGTCAGGTCGAAGCATGAAACAAGAACATATTAAGAATCCTCAAGAAAACAGTCAATGATGTTGACCATGATTGGCATGTTCAATTGAATCCAACACTATGGGCATAACGAACTAGCATTCAAACCCCCACAGGCACAACTCCCTACTCACTGGTCTATGGAGAAAAAGATATCTTACCTATCAAAGTTGAAATACCATCACTACGGGTTTCCTTGCATAATCTCATAGATGATTAAGCATACAGAGTATCCCATCTTCAAGATTTAGAGCTACTTGATGAGAAGCGACAAGTTGCATACAATCACCTCAAAGCCTATTAGCAACGCATTTGTAGAAACTATAATCATCGGGTTAGACCTCATACATTTGAGGTAGGTGATATTGTTCTCTGAGAGAATACCTATAACCAACCAAACCAAGAACATCAGGGAAGGTTTGAATCAAATTGGCTAGGTCCATATGTTATTACTACTATATTTGGGTCTGGGGCATACCAGTTGGCTACTTCTGAAGGAGAACCACTAGCAGATCCGATCAACAACATGCACCTAAAACAAATTTATACATAAGTTGTATAGAGCATCAGGCTCCCATACATATTGGCAAAAACACCAAAAAAAATTTAGATAAATGTCCTAAAGAAAATACAAAAAAATCAAAATAGTAAAAGAAAAATCACGCATCCAAATGGTGAACAACCACTCTAGTGGAACCTTAGGTAAATGCGATGGTGAAAACCTGGCAAACAAGCACCACTTGTAAAGGTTATGGCTCCATTCTCTTTCAGACTTATTGTGATAACGATCATTTCATTCACCTGCCCATCCATCCAAACCATGGCTTGTTATTGATCTGCAATCAAGGATAGTATTTCATGCATCTTGTATCTCGCTTTTTCAATGTCATGCCTACATTGGGGGCAATACCCTTAACCTATTTGACGGAAGTGGATTTTGCATTACTTGTGATTCATTTGGTTCTTCATTCAAAACTGTCTCTCAATAAATCCAAAAACATTTAACACAATCATCAAAATCCCAAAAATATAGGTGAAGAGGGAAAAATAGATTTGAAAGGTAAACTGATCAAAACATAACGAAATAAACATGCAGAATGCTAAAATATCATAAAAAGACCATTTCACCTTGCTATTTTACCTTCTCCTTTGGATTGAGCTTGATGAAGTGAAGGCGCCCCTTGATAATGCTCCACTTGATGTGCTCCTTTGATTGCTGGATGTGGAAGACTCTCCAATATTGTGCACAAATGATAAGGATGAGATGATCAAGTTGCCAAGATGATTTCCTGGGCTTAAAAGGGCAGCATAAGCTTACTGAATTTCAAGATGATTTGAATGAAGGGATGGAACCCTATTTTATAGGAAGAGGAGAGGAAAACGGATGGCTAGGATGAATTCGAGATGAAGGGCTAAGATTTACTTGTGAGGTCACACAAGGTCCAAGAGAGGGTGTGGAGACCAAGAAATATGCCTTAAAGGCATTTCGTATCTCCACACTCTACAAGATGCATTGGAGGAATTAAAATTTTTCCAAAAATGGATATTATGGGGATTAGAAGAATAAAAAGGAATTAAAAATTCCTTGGGAGAGGGAAATGCCTAGAGGAATGTAAGATTTCAAAAATCTTACATTCATCTAGAAAAAGAACATTTAAAGCTAGTGGTTGGATGAAAGAACAAAGAGTTGACTTTGTGGCTAATCATGATGATTAGCCATTAACGACTCATTAGGAGGGGAATTAGAGGAAATGTTAGGTGGGATTTATATTTGTAGGAGAATTTGACTAAAAGAATAATGTTAAGTGAGTTTAGGGAGTTTCTAGAAGAATTTATTAGGTTAATGATGAATTAAGAAGATGATTTGTAGGAATCATGTAGGTTAACTAATTAATTGAAATTAATTAGCTAAGAGGAAGATTTGTGAGGATTTGATTTTTTAGAAGAATAAAGAAAGGGATTGATTTATTAAATAAATCAATCATATGCTATAGTGACAATACTAATTATATTTAATTAATATTGAGAAGAATTTTAATTAACATAATTAATTAATTAATTATGTGAGGAATTAAAAAATAATTAAAATAATCATTTTTAAGTGTCTATATTTTGCCCCTCTTTGAAGCGAGGTGTGATGATGCATTGATTCAAAGAATAATCTTGTTTTGATGTTGATATTGGTTTGATAGGATGCCCCGGCTCTTGATTTATAAATTATGGTATGGTGATGCCCCCTCGGGAGATCAATTGAGGTATTTGATCTTTGGAGTTTTACGAAATTGATATCCCGATAGATTTGATTTGATTCGATTGATAAGATCTAGATTCAGTCTGGTTTCAAGACGAATTCATCTTGTATAAGACAAAGATGATCAAAGTGTCTGGTTTCAGGAAGGATTCATCCTGTATAAGACATGATTGATCACAACGTCTGGTTTCAGAAAGGATTCATCCTGTATAAGACATGATAAGAGCGTCTGGTTTCAGGAAGGATTCATCCTGTATAAGACATGATTGATCACAACGTCTGGTTTCAGGAAGGATTCATCCTGTATAAGACATGATCAATCACAACGAATGTCTAGTTTCAGGAAGGATTCATCCTGTATAAGACATGATCAGAGCGTCTGGTTTCAGGAAGGATTCATCCTGTATAAGACATGATCAGCTCGTCTGGTTTCAGGAAGGATTCATCCTGTATAAGACATGATCATATCACAACGTCTGGTTTCAGGAAGGATTCATCCTATATAAGACATGATCAGATCACAACGTCTGGTTTCAGGAAGGATTCATCCTGTATAAGACATGATTAGAATCAGAATTGATTATGTGAGGAAAAGAAAAAATAAAATAAAATTAGAGGAACAAAATTAGGGTGGAAGGAACAAGTGAGGAAGATATATGAAGTAGTCATGAGGTATTTGGAAAGAAGAATAAGAGATGCGAGACCACGGAGGAAAATGGGGGCAATTGAGAACTCCATGAGATTATTGAGTTTAGGATTTGATGGAATGATGGTGAGATTTTGTGCACAACAAATGTGGAGAGCCAACCTAGTTTGATGTTGCCCTGAGTGACTTGCACC
>NW_026730077.1:0-25000 GCF_030272615.1 Cryptomeria japonica
CATGGTGGGAAGCCTACCCACAGTCAGATAATACTTCTACAGTAAGTATGTGATTACAAATGAGGGGTTTGCACTTGCAGGAAGGCCAACAGCTTAGAGCACACTACTCATTACAAAAAGAGTCTCACTGACTACATACAAATCTAGATTACAATCCGGAAGAAGGAATGAACTACAATGATAACATCTCCTATGCCTGAATACAGTTCCGGTTAAGCTCAATACCAAAGGATGAAATACTCTTACATAAACCCAACTCAATCACCAATGATCGACTGAATCCTCTGCATGAATGATTATTACATTATTCACTTCTATTCCACACTCCTATATGATCTACAATGAGATCTTACGTCATATATATACAAATCCTCGACCACAAACAATAAGGTCATCCACTAGACAATAAAACAATTACATAATTACAAAACATGTCAACCTAAGACCAAACAAACAATATCCAACCCATGAGACATCCTGGAAACACATCAAGAAGTCCAATCAACATGTTACATTAAGTCGGTCCATAAACTAGATAAACTAGGACCCAATTTAGGTCCACACATGCTAAATCAATGATCCGAATCAACCAAGTCTCGAACATGATCACCATCAACATCCTAAACCTCCACTAGAAGTCTCACTAACACCACTTATGCATAACATTATAGATCTTCATCAAAGCTCTATCGGTGAAACCCTCACCGAAACAACATACCAAGCTTACCAACATACATGATAGCATTCGATCACTAGATCAAAACCAACCAACTGAACATGAATCTGAGTAGCATGAATAAGCCAATTACATAACCCAAACATACCAGAGCATACCAGATCATCATGATCTAATCCAACCAGAAACCAAGCAACTTATCAGGACTAGAAGGACACCAGTAAAGCAGCCAAAACAACTAGTGTTGACATCAATGACAAAACATCAATGCAACTCATAATCAATTCCTCCAAATGGTCAACAATATCAAAGAATATGATATTTCACTCTAAGACAAAGCACATATCTATCAAGTATAACTTTTTGAAGGAGAAGGTGGAAGAAAATGAAGTTAGACTGGTCTATTTGAACACTAAAGAGGAAATTACAAACATTTTCACTAAACCTTTGCCTAAGGAATCATTTGAGTACCTCAGAGATAGATTAGGGGTTTATGCCCCTCCGATAGAGAATTGATTGATGCTATTTGGCATTAGTCTGGTATAAATTATCAAAGATATTATTCATTTCGGATTGATGTGGTGATGCTATTGCTCAAGGGGGGTAGTTAGCCTTGTGATTCAGTGGTTTATGATTTTGCTTTGATATTTATGTCAGATTTCTAGCATTGATGTCAAAGGGGGAGAGATATTATTGTGAAAAACCTAAGGAGATATATACATTAGGGTGAGAAATTTGCAGAACTTAATTGTGATATCATTTACAGGGAGAGTATGGATCAGAACTTTATTGCTAAATTCTTGTGAGGGAGATTTGTTTGGCATTTCTTAGCACTTGGATGTTTTTCACATCTAGTGTTGCCATCAATTCCAAGGGGGGAGATTGTTGGCCATTCAAAGGAATTGATTGTGTGTTGCATTGATGTCAACACTAGTTGTTTTGGCTATTTACTGGTATCCTTCTGGTCTCGGTAGGATGTTTGGTTTTTGGTTGGATTAGATCATGATGATCTGGTATGCTCCAGGATGTTTTGGCTTTTGGAATTGGCTTATTCATGCTACTCATATTCATGTTCAGTTAGTTGGTTTTGATTTGGTGATCAGATGCTATCCTGTATGCTAGTAAACTTGGTTTGTTGATCCGGTGAGGGTTTCACCGATAGAGATTTGTTGAAGATCTTTGATGTTATGCATAAGTGGTGTTGGTGCAACTTCTAGTAGAGATTTAGGATGTTGACGGTGACCGTGTTTGAGACTTGGTTGATTGGGATCATTGCTTTAGTGTGTGTGGACCTAAATTGGGTTCGGTTTATCTAGGTTATGGACCGACTTAATGTAACGTGTTGATTGAACTTCTCAATGTGTTTTCGGGATGTCTTATGGGTTAGACATTATTTATTTGGTCTCAAGCCGACATGTTTTGTAATTATGTAATTGCTTTATTGTCTGGTGGCTGACCTTATTGTTTGTGGTCGAGGGTTTGTATATATATATGATGTAAGATCTCAATGTAGATCATATGTAAGGGATAGGGATGTAAAGGAGTGAATAATGTAATAATCATTCATGTAGAGGATTTGGTCGATCATTGGTGATCAAGTTAGGTTTATGTAAGAGGATTAAGTCCTCCGGTATTGAGCTTAATCGAAATTGTACTCATGCATAGGAGATGTTATCATTGCAGTTCATTCCTTCTTCCGGATTGTAGTCTGCATTTGTATGTAGTCAATGAGACTTATTTTATAATGATCGGTGTGCTCTTGGCTCTTGGCCTTCCTGCAAGTCCAGGCCCCTCATTTGTAATCACATACTTATTGCAAAAGTATTATCTAACTGTGGGTAGGCTTTTCACCATGGTTTTTCCCTTTACTAGGTTACTTTTGGGCATCACACACATCAACAACATTCTTCTTTCCTTTCATGTACTTAATATCAAAATCATATTATTGAAATTTTCTCATCCACTTTTTTTGTCACTCATTTAGATCTTTCTAGTTGGGAAACTATTTCAAATAGTTATGATCAATTTTGACTACAAATTGGTTACCTACCTAACATTGCTTGATTTTGCTAAATGTGTATCATAGATGGAGAATCATCTTTCCACCTCTACAAGCTTATGAAGATAATGAAAAGGTAAGGTATTCTATCTTTAGTGTCTTATCACAGATTGAATCGACAGAGGTTATTTTATTGAATACTGCTTATGAGGTTTGGGAAAAGTTGAGAGATATCTATGAAGGAAATGATAGAGTTAAATTATCAAAGAAGCTAGTAGCTAAGAACAGATATGAGAACTTGAAAATGGAAGGGGAGGATATAACCAACTATTTTCAAAAGGTTGATAGTGCATTAAATGAAATGAAAAAAACTTTACAGCGCCTTGACAGAAGAAGACATAATTGAGAAGATTCTGATGTCCCTACTAGAAAGCTACAGTGTCAAGATCTCGGCTATTGAAGAAACCTATGATCCCAATAATTTTACTAGGGAGAAACTTTATGGTACTCTATCAGTATTCAAGATAAGGAAGTTTGGAAAAGACAAAGCTAAGATCGAGTCTTCCTTTAAAGCCTCTGAGGAAGATTCAAAAGATGAAAGTTTAGATGAGATGGAAGCAAGCTGCGTGAGGAAACTGAAGAAAAGCATCGACAAATGAAAAGATATGTTACCCCTTAAATGATTTAGATGTGGAAATATTGGTCATGTTGTTACTAGGTGTCTGGAAAAGGGTTCAAGACAAAAGTCTAGAGAAGGTAAAGGAAAATTTAATAAGAGAGCCTATAATGTCAAAGATGATGTTGGTATTTCAGATGATGAATCATATTATGAAGATGGTGATTATTTTTTCTTGGTAGAAAGAGATGTATCTAAGATTGATATTTCTAAGACTATTTCTACTGCTTTACATGCTAGAAGAGATAGAAATAAATGGTTGATTGATAATGGATGCTGAAATCATATGACTGGTGACAAAAGTAAGTTTGTGAAACTTGAAAAGTATGATGGTAGTCCTGTTAGGTTTAGAGATGATCAGACAACACAAATTGTGGGAATTGGTTCTATTTATTTTGATGGAAAGCATAATACTAACAATGTTTAATATATGAAGGGTTTGCATCATAATCTTTTGAGTGTTGGATAGATGTGCGAAAATGGTTAAAATGTTTTTCAGGATGATGGTTGTGAGATCTGGAAAGGATCCAGAATTGTTATTGTAGTAGGGAAAAAGACTGGTCGAAACATGCATTTGTTGGAAGGAGCTACAAAACATTGCTTGGTATCTCAAATCAATGATAGCTGGCTTTGGCACTGGAGGATATGTCATATCAATTTTGACAACTTGGCGAAGATTAATTCATCAAGTGCAACAAGAGATTTACTACGATTGACCAAACATGATAACAATATTTGCAGAGAATGTCAAGTTGGAAAGCAGACGAAAGGAACATATAGAGGAAAGGAGTATTCGTCCACCAGATTGTTGGATTTAGTACACACAAAACTATGTGGTCCAACCAAAACAAAGAGTATACAAGGTGATAATTATTTCTTATTGTTGATTGATGATTATTCTAGAATGTCATGGGTTGCATTTCTAAGAGAGAAGTCATAAGCATTAGAGAAATTCAAAGCATTCAGGGTAAAAGTTGAAAATGAAGTTGACAAAAAGATTAAGTGCTTAAGGTCCGACAAAGGAGGAGAATTTTCTTTTGATGAGTTTAACAACTTTTGTGAGAAACATGGTAGTAGAAGAGAGTTGTTTGCCCCAAGAACACCTCAACAGAATGGTGTAGTGGAAAGGATGAACCAAACAATTCAAGAGGCAGCCAGAACAATGATCAAATAAGCAGATCTTCTAGAGTCTATTGGAGAGAAGCAATTCATACTCCAATCTACACTCTTAACAAAATTCTATACCGAAAAAGACATTGAAAGACATCTTATGAGATATGACATTGTACAACTATGATAATGAAATATTTCAAGGTATTTGGAAGCAAGTGCTACATTTAGAGAGATGGGGATAATCTTGGAAAATTCAACAGCAGAGCTGATGAAGGCACATTCCTAGAATACTACAAGGAGCAAGGCATACTGATGTTACAACAAAAGGCTGAACAATATTGTTGAAAGTGCAAATGTGGAGATTGATGAAGACATTATAAAGAGTCTGACACATTGGTAAAGATATGAGTCTGATGAATTGGTTGACATAAATAAGGAAGAGAAAATCAAAGAAGGGGAAGAAGAAGGAAGCTCGGGAAGCTCCAACATCTACATCTACGACTCCAAGATATGTTCAAAAGAATCATTTAGTGGACCGGATTATTGGAGATAAGAACAAAGGAATCATCACAAGAAGCAAAGCATCTCAAGAACAAGTCTTGTTATGTTTACTTTCAAAGATTGAACCAAAAATAGTAGAAGAAGGTTGCAATGATCAAAATCAGATGAAGGAAATGAAAGAAGAGTTGGATTAAATTAAGAAGAATCTGACATGGGAACTATTTCATAGACCAACAAATAAGAATGTGATTGGAACAAAATGGGTATTTCGGAACAAGTTGGATGAAGATGAAAAGGTTGTGAGAAATAAAGAAAGGTTGGTTTGTAAAGGTTACACATGGATTGAAAGCATTGATTTTGAGGAGGCTTATGGCCTAGTTGCTCAGATGGAAGCAATCAAAATGTTTCTTGCTTTTGCAACTTTTAAGGATTTCAAGGTTTATTAGATTGATGTGAAATCAACATTTTTGAATGGAGAGTTGACATAAGAAGTTTACATGTCGAACAAACAGAAGGATTTAAGTTGAAGGCTGGTTTGAACATTGTTTGCAGATTAAACAAGGCCATGTTGGATTGAAACAAGCCCCTAGAGCTTGGTAGAGAAGGCTAGAAAAGTACCTGATTGATCAAGGTTTTTAGAAGAGTTCGATTGAAAATAATTTATATTTCAAAATTGATTTAGGTAAAATCTTAATTGTTGTAGTGCAAGTTGATGTCATAATTTTTTGAGGAAATGAAGATATGTGCAGAAAATTTGCTAATGAGATGTAGAAGGAATTTTAGATGTCTATGATTGGTGAGTTACATTTCTTTTTTGGTTTGCAAGTAAATTAGAATGATAAAAAAAAAAATTCATTTCTCAATCTAAATACATTAAGGAGTTGTTGAAGAAGTTTGGGTTGGAGAACTCCAAACTAGTGTGTACACCTATGACTACTGGATGCAAATTGACAAAAGATGATAAGTCCCCTAAAAAAGATACAAGTTAGTACAAATCAATGATTAGAGGATTGTTATATTTGAATAATACCAGACCAAATATTATGTATGTAGTTTGTTTGGCAGCTAGATTTCAACAACAACCGAAAGAATCACATGTTGTGGTAGTAAAGAGAATATTTAGATATCTAAAAGGAACATAAGAGTTTGGTTTGTGGTACCCTATAAATTTTCATTTTTCTCTAACAATTTATATTGATGCAGATTGGGTCGGAAGTGTTGATGACATGAAAAGTAAAAGTGGTAGAGCATCCTTTCTTGGCTCTCGGTTAGTTGCTTGGTCAAGCAAGAAGCATGATTCTGTCTCTTTATCTACAACTGAAGCAAAATATAGTTCAACATCTTCATGTTGCACACAGATTCTATGGATGGAGCAAACTTTGAAGGATATTGGTGTAACATTGAATGAACCCATCTTTATCATGTGTGATAACACTAGTGTAATAAAGGTTTCTAACAATCTGGTACAACATTCCATAACAAAGCATATATCTATTCGGTATCACTTTTTAAGAGAAAAAATGTTGGATAACAAATTAAAGCTTGAGTATGTACCTACAAAAGAGCAGATTACAGATATCTTCATGAAGGTGTTGTGTAAAGATACTTTGGAGTATCTATGACAGAAGCTAGGGGTTTTACCCCTTCCTAGTGTAAATTGATGTACATTTGGTTGTGCATTGGTCCAATGAAAAACTTGTATATTTTTATTTGGACTGATGCTTGGGTGCTTCCTCTTAGGGGGAGGAGTAGTGAGTTTCATAGGGGGAGATTTTCCCACCTTTGTCATTGTTGTCAAAGGGGGAGAGATTTGAATAGATGTAGAGTTGTGCAGATAGTTATAGAGTTGTGCGAAGAGTATCATGTGTTTGTTGTTGATGAATTTTTCCATCAATGACAAAAGGGGATATTGTTGCAAATGTGATGTTGATGATTATAATTGGTTGTCATTGATGTCAACATAATTGTTGTCATTGCTGACATCATATAGCTTTGGTGTCGGTAATCTAGAATATGTGTTCTTGAAATCTTTGGTACTCTAAAAGATGTGTTTCAACATGGATTAGTTGAATTGATGGCGATTTGGATATTTCTAGTTATCGGATATGGTGTTGATCGATTCCATCCTTATGTTTGTTGTATTGGGCAATGATTTTTGGGTTCGGATTAAGTCTAAAATTTGAGGATGTGTAGCGTGTGAGTCATGATTTGGGTCTAGAATTTGTAATGGATGTAACATGTTGATTTGACCATTGATATGTGTTGTGATATGGTATACTTCTCACTCCTTCCCACCAACAAAATGTTTAGTATTGACCTATTTTATATCTTTGTTGTGGCTGACCTAGAAGATTATGCTTCCTAAAAATAGTATATATATGAGAATAATCTGGATGAGTTTGGATGAAGAAAAAGTGTGGCATTTTTATTGAAGATATGCAAGATTGAAAAGGAAAGATCTGATTGTTGGAGATGTGTGAGAGTCTGTTGGTATTGAAGTATCAAAACCTGTCTGATTTTTTAGATTGTGATACAGTGGTGGAATCTTTCTTTCTTTCTCTCTTTCTTTGATAATGAGCCTTTTTATGGGCAGTGAGCCCTCCTGTAGTAAGCATTTTGGCAGTGAGCCACCCTTTGTAAAAATCACCTTAACCGGTGTCACCTTAACCAGTGTTTTATATTGAGAACTAACATTCTTCATGGTTTTTCCCTTCTTGGGTTTTCCATGTCATATCTGATGTTCATTGTGTGATTTGTTTTATGTTTATGTTTTCATGCTATATTTGTCTTAATTAATTCTATTGGTTACTCCAGATGTGCAAAGGTATAAAAGAAATTAATTTAAGTTATCAACTGATTCACCCCAGCTCCCCCTCTCAGTTGCCTAGATATTCAACACTAAGTGTTATCTCTAAGGCTCAAAGGTTGAGGTCTTGCCTTCACAAGTCTTCTATGTCCCTTTTTGGGCAGTCAGTCATTGATATTTCTTCTTTCCTTTATTCCTTTTTTACATTAATCATCAGGGAAATGACTATACGAGGACCTAAAACACAACCTATATATCCCCTATATAAGTTACATTTTAAGTCCCTGCATAACCGTTTCCAATCACGAAATGTTCTTGATCTTGATCCATGACTCACATCTTTTGTTGATGTCACATTGAAGTCACCCTCATATTTATTCCCTGTTGATGTCATGGTGACATCTCCATTGATGGTCTAACTTTCAGTGTCCCTCATCTCCCCCTTCTTGTCGAGAGCCCATGATTTTTAATATCAAATCATTCAAAGGCCCAATAATGTAAAAAGTAACTTTTCCATGGGTTTTGACAATGCTTTTGTCTTCCACTTGCTTCACCAACTCACATTAATTGCGCAACCTAGCTATCTAGTATAATTAAATGTAGACGTCCTCAATAATTCTCTAAATGATAAAAAAATTGTAGGGCATCCTCAATTCCATAACCTAGTTCATTGAGAGATTGCAGACCTATGATAATAAAGAAGATTGGTATTTTTATGGGATTTTGTTGTTGAATATCTCTATGGCACTCTATATGTATTCAAGAGAGTTTCTTAATTGGAAATAAGGATTTTAAATTGCCACTCATGCTAGCACAAAGGTAATGTTGAGTTAGATGAATGTAACAATATTCTAAAAATACTATATGGTTTGTAATGGTTGTGTTTAGACTACTAAGTATGTTTTGTTATAAGGTTTCATATTTCTTAGTATATGTCAATGCATGGCTACATGTTCTTCTTTCATGTTTGTTCTCTTCTCCATATTGTGACTTTATTTTCTAATGGATAGGAAGTGATTTGAGATCATTCATCACTTTTAAATCATTCAAAACAAAACGTAAATCAATATTAAAGGAGTAGGACTAGTTTTGTTTGTTCATAATCCACTCATAATCTTGTATCACAATAAAAGATATATTTAGAAAATGGTTAATAATAGATTTCATGTGGGTTATGAATGCATAATAATATAAGACATATAGGGGTCATGTACAACTAGTAGGGCCAAGAAATCAAGTTGGATTTGGTTCTAACCATTGTTGATTGTATAATTTTTGTGAGTTTAATATTTGTGAGGTATACCCTGAAGAATACCTTTTAAAGTCTAAGTGTAACTTAAAACATAGGAGATCTAATCTGCTCTCATAGAATTTGCCTTTAACCCTTGATCATCTATTGATGATCTTATTTCACTTGCATGAGGAAAACCATGGTCTTATGAGTGAAATTTGGTTCTAGGAAGTGAAGCGACAATTTTGTGACCTGATAAATTGGCACAGTTGTCAACTCCTAGGAGATTGGGAAAATTTTGATCAACTTGACAATATATGTGCTTTTTGTTGTATTATTTTTTTGTGTATTGAATTTGACACGCTATCAACTTACACCAATGGAATGATGCTTTTGTTAGGGATATGCATTTCACATTTTGTTGTGTTGAAGTTTGAATCCCATCAACTTGCACTAACAGATTGCTATTGAAAATATGCAAAGGGATTGTTGGGTTTAGAAATTTGGGGACTCTATTGATGGTCATAACTCAATCAAATTTATGCCTTGGAGGTGCATATGCTTCAAGGGTTTACTCTTTGTTGTAGGTAGAAAATTTGTTGTGAAAGAATGTGAGGTTTTTATTGTTGCTATTCATGTTTCATGGACACATATCAAGTGACTAAAAACTAAGTATTTGGTAATTTGTTTTCATTCAATTTAGAGCATGGTTTCTTTCTTGGCAAATAATTGATTTTTTTTGTACTCTCTTTTCTACCCTACATATGTAGTTGTAACTATCCATATATAGTTAGAATTGACGTATATGCCCATGATACTTCATCAAATGTGTCAACGGTTAAATATACAAGAATATATACTTGAAAAGAAGTTGAGGATGGATAGTCTTTTGAAGTTAGAATGAGAATGTGAAGAGAGAGTACATAGGCTCTATAATCACAAAGACACCATGTTGTTGCAAAAAAATAGGTTTTTCCATCCATTGTTGTCCCAATTGATCCCATTTACAAGACATTTGACCTTTATTGGGTCAAATATGAAAGAAAGACAACAAGATGTTCAATCTAAATATTGTTGCCTAGGTTTGATATGTATGATCATTTCTAGGGAAATGCAAATGTTAGAGTATTTTCAAAATTCATGAAAAATTATTGGTTTGATGGTGAAGAACAAATGTGGATGAGATTCCTTGTTAGGTTGTTGGATGGAAATACAAAGAACTAGTATGGAATATGCTTTGCACTTGGACCATACTGTAGACACCTAAAAATGTCTCATTAATTCTACACTAATTATTTGTCTATTTAATTAAGTAATTCTTTAATTATTTGATTAAACAAACTATTTCTTCTAATCATCACCCTTCAACACTTCTAATTATTCTATTTCTATTCTCATATCATTTTAATCAGTCAACCGTATCTCAATTATTAATTAAATATCAATTATTTAATTAATTGCAACCTTTTCCTTAGTTAAATAATCTTTATTATTTAATTAATTATATTTCCTAAGTTTAAATAATTTCATTTAAATTATTTAAATTAATTAGTAAAATTCTTCCAAATCCTCAAATTCTAATTCCATGTAATTTCATTTCATTTTCTCTCAAATTCGAAATTCAATTAATTTCATCTAATTCCAAATCATCAAAAAAACATATCACCAAATCTGAATTTTAGTTAAGTTCATGTGCATTTCAGCATTCAAATGACCAAATTGAAAATAAAAATCAAATTCAATTTCAAAATCCTACAACACATGCTAAAATCAGATCTGATTGATCAAATTGGTTGTCTAATCAGTTAACTCAGTTAACTCATCAATCATCCATTTTAACTCTGAATCACCTTTTTCTGACTAATCCATCTATTCAGTCTATTGATCAATCAATCCACTTATCTCTCCAATCAATTCAGTCTTCTAATCAATCAATCCAGTCACCTAGCTAGTCTATTTAGTTCAGTAGCCAATATATTTAGTTGAGTCCCCAATCAATCCTATTAACAGATCAATCTATTGAGTTCACTAATCAATCAATTTTAGTTGATTTTCAATCAACACTTGAGTTCAAATCCTCACCCCTTCTGTGTTGAAAATCTATAAATTCAACCTCTTTTCTCAATTCAATCTAGAATCACAGAATCACAATCTTCAAACAATTGTCTAATCTATGCAGGAATCCCAGTGCAATACCTAAGAACAACCTACAAGCACAATTCCGAGAAGCACAATGGAAGCAAAGATGCAAGATGAGGGAGTTTCATTTATTTGAATTTATTCTTATCTTGTGTTAATTTCTAGTGGTTTATGTTTGAAATTGCTTTGATAGTTAAGGATTTGGTGATTCGTCCTTATTTCCTATTTCTGTATTAATGATTTTCATGCATGATGACACATACTACTTTTGTTGAAGAATTGAAAACCATCATATGCCAAGAGGTCCGGAGTCCAATATGGATTTCAATCATAGTTTTGTTATTGATCTTTTCACAATCCCAAATGATTGTAGACCTAACATACTTACCTATATTGACATATTGCTTGGATCATATGATATTTCCTTAGGTTTTGGTTCAATATGAGAAATTTTCATTTAGAAAATATGAAGCAAGAATAAAGATGCCTTGATTTTATAAATAGTCTAAGATGAGATGTGGTTGCAAAATAATTATCCTCAAGAATAGAGGTTGTTGGTTATGCCTTGATTTTACGAATTCGACTAACATTGCGTGTTATGCACCTTCACAATTTCACGGCTTGCATGGCCAACACCTTCTTTAGCCACATGATACAGTGAATGCGATTAACATTGCGTGTTATGCGTCTTCGCAGTTTCACGGCCTGCATGGCCAGCACCTCCTTTAGCCACGCGAATCGACGATTTTGACTAACACGCAGTGTTACGTGCCTTTGTTGTTTTGTGACCTATGTGGCCAATGCCTTCTTTAGCCACGCGATACGATGAATGTGACTAACATTGTGTGTTATGCGCCTTCGCAGCCAAAACCTTTTTCGTATGATATTAATTTATATTATTAAATATATATTTTTACGATTTTTAATATAATATTATAAAATAAAATTTTATATATATATATATATGTTATATTTAAATAGTTTTAATATAAAGTAATGATATTGTATTTTACATTTTACATTTAATATTTATATAAAATTATTATTCTCTCTCCCTTTCTTCCTATGGTTAGATAATATATATTTAATGTTTATGTCTCTCTTTCTCTCTCTCTCTCTATCTCTCTATTTACCTACCCCTCTCCCTCTCTAGCTACATATCTCTCTCTTACTAACAAACAAGAAATTAAATAATCTAAAATAAATTAAAAAATGTTTTTATATATTGCGAACTTTAATAAATATTTATATTCTATTTTTATATGTTGTGAGCTATGGTTAGAAAGTTTTAAAAAACATTAGGGAAAGTATTCCTAAATGCTTTTCACGTGTTGTTTCTCTATCTTTGAATTTTGATATTTATTTCAAACTAATTATGAAACTAATTTCAATTATTTTTGCTTGATTTAGTCCACTTATACTTTTTTTATTCATTCCTCCCAATAAATGTCTAACCATACAAATAATCATGAAATCATTCAAGTCTATAGTGGAGATACAACAAATAGTATACAAAGCTAGTGCCAGTGGATGAAACAACTATGGAAGCAGAATCATGTTTTTCTATGACTCAAGCAAAATCTATTGGAACCGATGTCCAACAACTTGCTTCAACTATGTCAAATACCTGTCATCATATTGCACATAAATTCAAAATTGCATGCCAACCAACACCCCTTGTTCAAGAATTGGATATTGAAAAATTTCAAGAGGTAGTATCGACATTCCAAGCCACTTGCATACAATTAGAGGGACTATGTGATTTTTCGAAGGAGTTATTTGAGGATAGACTCTATTCAATTGATGATGCCTCCAAAATCATTGCAACATATGAGACGTATTTGAGAAATATGTGATTAGTTATTTTGACTACTTAGATTGTAAATACGGTACATTTATCTATATAGATAATCAAAATATGTAATTACCTTACACCTATGTACATACGTAGTGCATAATAAATAGGTAAACTCCTATATTCCTACCATGGAGCCAACTTATATCTATCAATGTAAATTCTTGACACAATATATAATGAGTAATCTTTTATAAAGACTTGTTTATTTAATAAGTTTCTTCTTACCAACTTATATGTATCAATGTAAATTCTTGACACAATATTTTAATGAGTAATATTTTCATAAGACTTGTTTATTTAATGAATTTCTTCTTAAATATTATTATTAAATTATTTTAGGCGAAATGGACAATATTAGCATCAATAAAATCTGCAACTGCAAAGGTTTTTCCTACAATCTCCTTTCAGAGATTCTCACAAATTTATTAGACATCTAAACTGAAGCAAAGAATAGATTAATAACTGGTAGTCTAATAATCATTATAACTGAAAGAACTCCATCATTATAGTCCTAGATACATAATAGTAGATCCCATATTGTATACGTCACTCAAGTCGTTCTGTAGAATGCTTTTAAACTCAACAAAATAACCATATAAAATGAATAATAAAGTGCTTGTCATTATGTATGCTTTATTTTTTAACCTTTTCAACTTAAATGTAGGGCACGAACAACAATATTGGAGCTTATTATTAAATTTGTACTCATTTTCATTTTGACTTATTAGGTGAAAAATTAATTTTTGAGTTTTTAGAATTAATTAATTATTATTATTTATTTATTGATTATATCCTTAGTCATGTTATTTAACTGTAACTAAAAATCAATAGCAAGCATAAATCATAAAGTTAATATTGAAGAAATAATAGTTTAAATTTATTTCATATTTCCTGTAATTTGTGTACAGTCTCAATTTAGGCAAAGAATATGCAGAGAATACATTTGTTTTTATGTTTATTTCCCTTTCGTTCACAATGATGAAGAATACTTTCATATGGGTGCATCTAAAAGTAGTCAACATTCAATACTTCCTTTCATTACATATATGTGTATTCTAATTTTGTAGATAATTACTTGCTTACAAAAATATTTAAAACATGATTTTGCGAATTTCAACCACTATTAAATATTAGAAATTAGATATTGTAAATGTGACTTAATTTTTTTTTTCATTTACAATTTCATTTTTGGTGTACCTTACAACTTGTTTTGAACCACTAAAAAAAATTACAAGTTATATATTTTGTCAATGTCACTTATTTTTAGTTTGTTTTGTGTAGATTCATATAGTCTATTTAGAATTTTATTTTTTTGAGCACAAAGTTTTGCTACAACACCAGAATACAAAATCTTTAGTCCTTACAATTTCTACATCGGTGGATGATTAAAAATTTCCACCTTAACAAGGTTTTTATTCATTATATTTATTATGAAATGCCAGGCATCACACATTCCCTAGAGCTCCAGTCTATACACCTTGATGGACCAGAGCATCTAAGTTCTATTTTCAAAATAAAACAAACACTTTTAGTCAGATATTGTGAATCTAACTTCACAAACATTATATTTGCAGTTTAGCATTGTTGATACTTTATGCATTCTATATAGTATAAAATTTGCAGAATATACAATACATATTCGACATAAAAACAAGGAAGATAAATGTTTATAAATCTCACTTATCTTTATAAGGCTTCTTTTCATTATAGAAACATTTCAGAATGTGAGACATCACACATCTTCTAAAAATCCAGTCCATACGCCACCATAGACCACAACAGCTAAGTTCTATTGTGAATCTAAATTCACAAACATTTATCTTTGCAATTTAGTATTGTTGATACTTTATACCTTATATATAAAATTATTAATTATGGTATACAAAGTTGGCTTGAAAGTCCTCATATATTTTTCTTCTTGAAGTCTTTGCAATACGCTTTCTTTGCCTGTCTATATATGTGTGTTGCTGAACAGATAAGATTACAGGAATGAGGCTTTAAAAGTCCTATTATATACAGATGCACGAAAAATAGCAACATGATGATACATTGAACAAGCCTTTCAATGCTCTATCTTTTCCTGTCTATTTATGTCCGGTTGAACAAATAATATTACGACTACCTACCTTACCACTCTAGACAAATGTAAAATGACGAACAAGGCAAGTATGGATATGCAAAATGCTCTTTGGTATAGACCAAATTGTCTATTGAAAGCTCTAAACAATCATCATTTACTAATTTTAGAGGTTGATAAATCGAGATTTTATTACCAAGGCTAAAATTTCTCATTCATTCAAATCACAATTATCAAAGTATGTTTCTGTTTCTCAAGGCCATGCCCAAAATCATAAGATAAGCTCCTAAGATTTAGGGATGTCCATCTTCCTTGCGCACCTCAACTTTGCCAACTTTTGTGCTTTGTTCTCTTTTTGATTTATTATTTATTATTTTTTTGAGGATCCATTGGATGATCCATTTGTTCTTAATGTTTTAGAACAATGTCTACACTTTTAAATATTGACGCATTATTGCAATAGGTCTTTTTCTCGATTGTATTTGTGGTGGCAATTGTTATCCTACTCTTTTGAATAATTTTCATTGTCCTCTTTTATTTGTCTCTCATTCTCTTGGGGGTTATGCTATTTTTGGTTTGATTTTTCTCTATCCCGAAGTTTCTATATTTTCATAGAGGATTTTCAGCTGGTAGAAACAGCTTATAGATACTTTAGTTTTTACATTTTTTTGGACTTGACTGTTTTTGAACAGTTTTCTTCATGAAGGATGGATTTCTTCCTTAACAACACTTTGTTTCTAATGTTTTCCTTAGTTCCTTTGTGGATTGGGCCAAAATAGCAGATATTTAAAAATTAAATTCAATTTTTGGATTGAGATTTGATTACCGTGGCCTTTCCATTGTATCAAAAGTATCAAAGTATGTTTTTGTTTTCTGAAGGCTGTGCCCAAAGCATAAGATTAGCTCCCTGCATTTTCTTCTTTGCGTACCTTAACTTTGCCAATGTTCATGCTTCAAGTTCTCTTTTGAATTTATAATTTTTTATCAATGTTCTTATGGAGTTTCAGAACAGGGGACAGGTTTTAGGGATGGCCTAAGTTTGGGAATGGTGGGGAGTGATGCAAATACATATAGTATTTGAAAAATCAGTTATAAAATTTTTGTAAGGAATAAGTATAAGAATTGCAAATAAAAATTTGTCACATTATGTAAAGTTTATACTAATAAAAATTAAAAACATGAAAATGATTGCATTGAAATTTGAACATTAACAATGGTGGGCAGGGTTTTGAAATTTTGGGGGACAAACCAAGAATAAGTATTGCAAATGAAACTTTGGCATACTAAGTGAAGTTTAAAGTAATCAACATAAAAAACATGACAATGATTGCATTAACAGTAAGAATGGTGGATGGAAGATTGTGGTCAAGAGGTAGTGGCCCTTGTGGGGGTCTTAGGGTAGAGCCCCCAATGGGGTTGAGGGGCAGTGCTCATGGTGTGCTCTTTGTTACAATATAGAGTGGGGAGCGGTGCCAATACATATAGTACTTGAAAAATTAGTTATAAAATTTTTGTAAGGAATAAGTATAAGAACTATAAATAAAACTTTGTCACATTATGTAAACTTAATACTAATAAAAATTAAAAACATGAAAATGATTGCATTGAAATTTGAACATTAACAATGGTGGACAGGGTTTTGAAACTTTGGGGACAAACCAAGAATAAATATTGCAAATGAAACTTTGGCATACTAAGTGAAGTTTAAAGTAATGAACATAAAAAACATGACAATGATTGCATTAACAATAAGAATGGTGGATGGAAGATTACGGTCTAAGAGGCAGTGGCCCTTGTGGGATTCTTAGGGTAGAGCCCCCAATGGGGTTGAGGGGAAGTGCTCATGCTGCGCTCCTTGTTACAATATAGAGTGGGGTCAAGGGTGAAACTCTATTAACAAGCACACAACGCTCATGGTGCGCTCCCTTTTACAATATAGGGTGGGGTCAAGGCGTGGAACCCTATTAACAAGCACAAATAAGGCTAGGTGATCCTGAGACGGCCAGGGAATTCCTGAAAGTCCCTCGAACTTCCCACTGCCCAACCATCCCCAAAGTCTCGATGATGTCCTCACGGCGGTGGTGATGTGGCAAGGAGACGTTTCCCCCAGCCCCCGTTTCCTGGAAATGCGGGGATTTTGGGTGGAGGGGTGACACGTCCCTGTGGTTCACGGGACTTATTTCTAGTGTTATTTTTCTCTATCCCAAAGTTTCTATATTTTCATTGATGATTTCCAGCTGGTAAAAACAGCCTAATAGCCTATTGCAATTATATTTTTTTTGGCATTTTTATGGACTTAATGTTTATGAAATGTCTTCTTCCCGAAGGAAGGATTTCTTCCTTGCATCGCTTTGCTTCTAATGTTTCCTTAGTTCCTTTGTGGAATGGGCTGAAACAACAGTCTTGATATAATGTTTAATTGTTCACAAAACAAATTACATGATATTCTACCAGTATAATTGAGATTTAGGATAAAATATTATTTTATCTAGTAACTCTTTTTACTAGAGTCTGCTCTTTCTATCCACTGACTGGATGAATTTGTGTACCCTTTTCTGGGGACCATCTTTCTGAAAAGAAAATTTTCAGAGCTTTCTTAGAGGTGATGGGCATCTTTTCTTGTTCATAATCTCTTTTATTATACTAATGATGGGCAGTCCTTTTATGAAAATGTGGGTGCATGCGTCTATTGAATATTAAATATTTGTTTCTCCAGCACCATGGAGTAGTGTAGTGATCAAGCTGCATTTCTTATTTGTCCTTTGTACATCTTAAGGGAATTTGATCAAGGAAGCAAAGCCACTTTATTGCTCCATGTGCCCATGACACCAAAAGTGCATAATGTTTTCGTATGTATGAGCCTTACAATATATATCAATGATTTGTACCATCCTTATTTGGTATAAGGTTCAGCCTTCCCTTCAAATCTATAATTTCCTTGCCATCCAAGCTCTCCAGTGATTCTTGACATGACCTACATGCTTAAAACAACTACTAGAACAAAGGGCAAGGCACACGCAAACTTCCGACTAATGGAGAACAGAGTGCAAGATGTTAGGCTATTAGCTGTCTCCAACACTAAATGCAATAGGTTGTGTCTAAGGAGAAAGTTTCAAAATAGGATCAAGAGAAATTCATGAAGCCAACTTGAGCCATGCCTCCCCTTTTACATGATTTTTGCAGTTTTAAAAAGACTATCGTGAAAAATTGTCTTCGCTGTTACTATTTTTCATAATATATACATAAAACATATTTGATCACCATCCTAAGAAAAGGTTTGTAGGGCTTTTATGTATCGACTGCCTTTCATATTTTACTATTGTTATAGCACCATTTCAGCAATCATATATCAATTGCAGTGTTGCCATACAATATGAATATTAAATGTGTCTTATCCTGTGAAAATGCATTAAAAAAATGAGAAATAAAGGTTAGCTCCATTATTCTGTGCAAGAGGTCTCAAAGTAGGTACTTAAGACAGTTTTTTCTTTTAAAAGCCTAATTTTTGAAACTTAACCTAAATATGGATTGATCTCCTTAGAACGTAAATTTGTATTGTCAAGCACAAAATGGGAATATCTCTTTAAGCACTAGAATTTCTTTGTAAATCTTGTTGTAAGCACTCAAATCTAATAAGTCTTTAAAGCATGTTGTCCTTATTACCATTTGCCCTTGTGCGAACAACACAAATTTAGACTTGCATATTCAGGTAATGTGCTGATCTAATGATGAATTGATATTTGTTTACTGCAGAGCATTAGCATGTTGATTTGTGCCTTTCACATATTTTTTAAATTTCTCAATTGTATATGTACTCCAATGGAGCATTATCATGTTGATTTACTAGTTTGGTTCCTCTACTAATACATTTGGGGTCAAATTCCGATGGAGGTTTCTGACGGACAAGGAGCATTGTGTGAGAATTTGATTTTTTTTTTTTTTAAATGCCCATGGTCATCGGAATTCCGACGACCTCGGGCATTTTATTAGAAAAAAAAAACACAACGCATTTTCATTTTGAAAGCACAAGCGGCGACTGTCTTGCCTCCCTGCCCCCCCCCTGCCGAAGCGATCTCTGCACAAGCAAGGTAAGGTTTTTTTTGCAATCAAAGGAACTCTTTGTTTTTCAATGAAGGGTGTTGGTGTAAATAAATATTCATTTTGGATATTATTACACTTTACTTAAGTTAACTTAGGATAATGCATCTCTTCGTAGTTTGGATTTGAGACACTTAGGGAAGTGTGCACATAGGGACAGAGCTTGTAGGAGAAATTCCACCTTTTATGGTCTTATTTTGCTGTTAAACTCCACATTCGGTGGGTCATCCACCTCTTGTGGAATATTATATTATTTCTCCTACCTACCCCTAATATTTCTTACCTACCCTTGTTTCTCATTGAGCCACATGTCATAATTCTGTGCTCGTACATCCATATGGCCTTGCCTATATAAGCAGACCTATATTCATTGTATTGGTTAATCCAGTTGATCATTTGCATATTGATGAGAATACAGTTTGTTCTTGTCATTCTATTGTCTCTCTTTTATGCTTTTCATTGTGCCCTTGATCTTGGCAAAATCCTACATGGTATCAGAGCTATTGGGGCTTCATTGATTAGTTTTTTGGAGACATTTTGGAGGCTTCTATTTTCAGATTTGGGGATCTTCATTTTTTGGGGGCGTCGTACAGCAATTTGGACATCACCGTTGAATCCAGGAGGTCGTTTCCATAAATTTCGACTATAAAGTCGACCTATTTTGGTGAGAAATTTTTTTTCCCCATTTTGGCTATTATTGTACGGATTTCGAAAAAAAAATTCATATTTTCTGAAGAAAAAAAAAATTGAAAAAATAAAAAAAAAGGGCGATCAAAATTCGAAAAAAAAAAAAAAAAAATCAAATCAAAAATAAATTTTTTTTGTTGGTTTTGGGGGTTCGCAGACCCCCCCGTACTCCGCAGTACCTGTGTGTGTTGCAGGCGTTGTAGGTACGTACCTGCACTGTTAGAGCCGCTGCCGTCGCCATGCACCTCTTGCAGCGCCTAGAATTCCCGTCGCCGTGCACCTCCCGTAGAGCCCAGGTCTCCCGCCGCCGGCCGCCCAGACCATTCATCGGCCGCCTTGCTCTCGCCGTCGGCCTCCCTCAGCTCCCGGCCTGTTGGTCTCCGTCCCTCCGATAGCTCCCTCCACCTTTGACGCCTCGACTCTCGGCCGCCAGTAACTTTTGGCAGCACTTCCCTCCTCTCTAGCGAACACTAAACCGACGGACCCACGCCTGCCACATGGCACGTGGCCAATGGCCCGCGGTCGACTACCGTACACCTTGTCACAGTGCCACGTCAGCAATCCGTACGCACAGTCACCACACCCAGTCAGCAGTCCGTATGGTACGGACGCTCAATCAGAAGGGAGGTGAAGTTTGCGCGACAGTCATACGACCATCAAATTTAAGCCAATAAATTGTTGACATCAACACCACATCAGCAACTTTTTGAATTTTTTTGACCCCCTCTCCATTGAGCTTTTCAGTTTTGCAATCCAACTTTGAAAGGCCATATCTTGCTCATTTTTGCTCCTTTTTTGGTGCAATTTTTTTTGAAATGGGCTAAAATTTCACGATCTTCGTAGTGGTGTGGTTATTTTCTAATTTTGGTGTATAGGTTTTTCAGAATTTTTGGATTCTCTCAGCTGTACCTGTCCAATCCTCAATTCTACAACTTCAAAGGCCTCGTTTGAGCTCATACGACCTCCTTTTCAAGTGCTATTTTTTTTTTAAAGTGCATGTTTTTTCGTCTACTTTCATAATCTATGATCAGATTTCAGAGAGTTTGAGTGGAAATTGTACTTTCAGATATTAGTCTTATTTGGTCTATTAGGTACTTGTAAATTGCTTGGATCTTAGTTAGATCTCTTGCATTATTAGTTTGAGTCTCTTTTGGCCTTATTGAGGCAGTTGTAAAATTATAATCAGAAGTCCACTTTGCCATTTTTTGCAAGTGGCCCATTGTATATGCACTAATTATAAAGTGTCAAATCATCACTTTTTTGGGGGGGGTTCTTTGATTGAGTGAATTTGGGGGGGTGTCTTGTGTCATTGTGCCTCTCTTTGTGCTCTTTCCATTTTTTTTGCAATGAGTCCTAATAAATTTCCACCTTTAACTCCACATAATTATGCATCATGGAAAATTAAAGTATGGAGTAAATTAATGGAAAAGGGTCTCACACATTACATAGATGGAACAATAATAGCACCAGCTGATCCTAAGGCTGATCCAAATGCTCAATTAGAATGGCTCACAAAGAATTGCATGGTTCTTGGAACTTTGGGCAAGTATGTATCAGATGACCTCATTTTTCACATTGAGAAGTGTAAAACAATCAAAGAGGCTTGGGATATGTTTCAGAAATTGTATGGTCAAGTTGATGAAATCAGAGGCTATCAGATTGACAATGAGCTCACCAACTTGGCTCCCAAGAGTTTTAATACAATCCAAGATTATGTCACCAAAGCAAATGAGCTAAGAGCAAAGCTTAAGGATTGTGGAATTGACAAAAAGGATGCTCAGTTGATATTCAACTTGTTGGACAAGCTTGCACCAGAATATGTAGCGTTTGTGTCTACCTTCCAAACTCATCATTTGACAGTGGGGAGTTCCTATGTTATGCCTTCATTTGATGCTTTCATAGAAATGTTGATATTGGAACAATCTAAGTTGTTGAACATGGGGCTTCTCAAGTCTTCAAAGTCCAAGGCTTTGGTGCCTAATCAAGGGAATCAAGGAAGTCAAGGCAAATATTCCAACAAGAAGAAGAAGCACTCTAAGTCTAAGCCACACCAAGAAAAAGGACAATCATCCTCTCCATCACAAGGCGATTTTTCATCCTCTTCCAAGAAGGGGACACCACTTAAGAAGGATAAACCAACTTGTGCATATTGCAAGAAGTATGGTCATGATGAGCATCAATGCCACGCAAAGCAAGTTGATGAGTTAACTAATCTTCTTAAGAAAAACAACATCAACTTGCCATCCGCCTACACAAAGAAGGATTCATCTCCTTCCTTTTCCTCAAAGTCTACGGGAAAAGGGCAAGCATTTGTGGCTACAATAGGTTCTTCACAGCAATGGATACTTGACTCGGGTGCCTCACATCACATGGGTTCTACAAAGGAGCAGTTTTCTTCATTGGAGCCATCTAAGGTACCTCACATTTACATAGGTGATGATACACAAGTAGAGGTTGAAGGGAAAGGTTTAGTTGACATGGATGATGGAACATTTAAGAATGTTCTCTATGTTCCTAACTTGTCTACCAACCTTCTCTCTATCTACCAAATCACTCACTATGGGAATGGAAAAAAGGTTGAGTTTACACCAGATTCAGTTGTGGTAAAGTAACTTGATGATGATGCCTTGGTAGTAGTGGGACAAGTCAATGACAACTCAAGGCTTTATTCATTCTCCCATTTTGTGCCAAGTTCACCTTCTAGGGCCTTGCTTACTCATTCAAATTCAGAAAGTAAGCTATGGCATGAGCGGTTTGGTCACCTCAACTACTGCTATCTTCAGCAGCTCAGCACTAAAGACATGGTCACAGGTCTACCTCGAATCAGTTTTTCAGAGGGTGTATGTTCAGGTTGTTCCATGGGAAAGCATCTCAAAGAGAAGTTTGATAAGGGGAAAGCTTGGAGAGCTTTGGAAGTTCTTCAACTTGTTCACAACGATGTAGCAGGTCCATTTCCAGCACCTTCATTTAGTAAGACCTGCTATGTCCTCACCTTCATTGATGACTACTCCCGCTTCACTTGGGTCTACTTTCTCATTCATAAGAGTGAAGTATTTGACAGATTTCAGGACTTCAAGACTCGTGTGGAGAAGCAATCAGGGAAAGTGGTCAAGATTCTTCACACAGATAATGGAAGGGAATATGTGAACAAAAGACCTGAGGATTTTTGTACATTTGAGGGGATTGATCTTCAACATTCTGTCGCATACACTCCATAGCAGAATGGGGTTGCAAAATGCAAGAATAGAACTCTCAAAGAAATGGCTAGCTGTATGATACATGCACGTTCTCTTGATCTCGCTTTTTGGGCAGAGGCTATCAGTTGTGCCACACACATCTAGAATCAGGTTCCTCACAAAGCTTTGCAAGGTATTACTACTTTTGAAGCCTGGGCTTGTAGGAAACCGATTGTGAGACATTTCAGAGTCTTTGGGTGTCCAGCATGGGCTCGCATACCTCCATAGAAATGCAAGGCATTGGAACCTCAGAGTCGGCCTTGCATATTTGTTGGATATCCTGAGGGTGTTAAGGCATACAGATTGATGGATCTAGAGACACATGAGGTGTTCATTGAGAGGAGTGTTCACTTTGAGGAAAGCTCTCTTAGCTTAGCCTCTCTACCTCCTCCACCTTCCTCCATTGTGGATAGTGATGTTAGTGATTCAAATGATGAGACTCCTACAACTCCAACTTGCAGGGTTACACCTCCACAAGGTCCACTTGCAGTTGAGGAGCCTCGTTCTCCACCTCCACCTAGACCTCGTTGAGCTCGACAGACACTTGAGTCCATGGGTTCTCTTATTGGGGATCCTTCAGATACATGGAGAACTCGATCACAACATCAGGATCTTCCACATGCATTCATTGCTACTGCTTCCGATCCACAGACATTTAGGGAAGCATCAGGGGTTCCTAAGTGGGACCAAGCAATGGAGGAAGAGTATAGTTCCTTAATGAGGAACAACACATGGGATTTAGTCCATCTTCCTAAGGGGAGAAAGATGGTTCGATGTAAGTGGATCTATCAGACCAAGTTTGCAGCAGATGGTAGTGTGGATAGGTATAAGGCTCGGCTTGTTGCGAAAGGTTTCTCTCAGGTTGCAGGTGTTGACTATACTAAGACCTTTGCACCCATAGCCAAGATGAACTCCATTCGTTTGACACTTGCTATTGCTGCAGCTCATGGTTGGGATGTACATTAGATGGATGTGAAGAGTGCTTTTCTTCATGGTGACCTTGATGAGAAGATTTATATGGAGCAGCCACAGGGTTTCATCCAGGATACTTCCTTGGTTTGCAGACTAAGGAAATCTCTCTATGGCCTTAAGCAGGCCCCCAGGGCTTGGTACGCCAAGATGGATTCCTTTCTTCTCTCCGCAGGGTTCACCAAGTGTCATTCTGATCCGAATGTCTACATTTTGCGATAGGCTGACTCTCACTTGATACTTGTGCTCTATGTTGATGACTTGATCATTACAGGGAGTACTTATTCATCATTAGCAGGGTCAAATCTGCTTTACATGACAGATTTGCTATGACTGACTTGGATCTTTTGCACTACTTTCTCAGGATAAAGATTTCACAGTCACCTTTCGGGATTACACTATCACAACCCAAATATGCTCTTGATCTACTTGCACGCTTTCATATGGCTGATTGTAAGCCTGCCCTAACTCCCTTTCTTTCAGGTGTCAAGCTTGAGGCTTAGTGTTCTTCTCCACCAGTTGATGCCACTTTGTATTGTCATCTTGTTGGTAGTCTCATCTACTTGACCCATACACGCCCTGATATTTCATTTGCAGTTGGCATGGTTTCCCGCTTCATGCAGGAACCACATGAGCTTCATTAGAAAGCCGCCAAACGCATTCTTCATTACATCCAAGGTACACATCACTATGGGATTCACTATGCAGTAGGCATAGGACTTCGCTTGGTTGGTTACACAGACTCCGATTGGGCTGGCGATCTTGATGATCGTAAGTCTACTTCTAGTTACAGTTTTCACCTTGGTTCGGGCCCCATTTGTTGGCAGAGCAAGAAGCAACATGCTATTGCTCTCTCTTCAACTGAGGCTGAGTATCGAGGCGTTGTTAACGCAACGACTAAGACCATTTGGCTCCAGCAGATTCTCACTGAGTT
>NW_026730078.1:0-25000 GCF_030272615.1 Cryptomeria japonica
AATTTTTGATTGATGAACTATTTGACCTATCAAAAAGCTCATGAAGTTCTCTATCAATACATAGGTTGCTACATTGGTTACAACCACTCTTGGTCCCAAAAAGTTTCTTTAAGGCATTCAAATTGGAGAGGAAATTTTTGGATATATTTTAAAACTCACTACAAATAATAACGTTATGTAATTAGAATGAAATGGATGATACTTGGGATGATATGGATGAGGATATTTTATGTATATGTATGAATGGTTGAGATATGTTGATGTAGGAAGAATGTTTTCTATAGTATGATACGTGATAGAATATGCTATGATATGTTATGCTACAGATGTAGGATGGTGTTATAAACCTAGGATGATAGTTGGATGTGAATGTCGATGATAGTATAAGTTTATAATTATGGATGTATATGATAATATGATAGCATTATTAGATCACAAAACCTAGGTGATATACTTTTAATGCAAATAGTGGTATGGTATTGTATGATTGTAAATACAAAATGTGATTGTCTATGTAGATTTCAACCTAGCTTGTGGACAAAACAAGGATGTATGAAGGTTGATTCCTACAATAATAGATGCATATGCTAAAGTAAATGACAATGGATATTATAATGGAGATATGGTATAGATGTAAATATTGGTATGATAGGGATATCGATTATTGTCTAATCTAAGATATTAATGTCTATGAAGGATGATATGTGACTACGGATGTTAAATTATGTGATAATATGGATGTGAAAAGTAAAGTGTAAATAAAGGATTGTCCAAGATTTAAAATAATGGATGTATATTAAATGATAATAGATTTTTATGATGTGGATGGAGATAGTAGTCTAACTTATGTCAAATGAATCTATGTGAAGATGGAAACCTAGAACTAAATCAAAATACTAGTATATGATGCATATAGATAATTATCGAAACCTATGGTGATGGATGTATGTTCTAATTTAATTAAAATGGATGGGGAATAAAACAAAGGTAAGTGATGTTCAAACGTAAGGTATGATTGTCTAAGAATGATTATATATGAATATGAATATTAATGTACTTGATGGTATGGTTTTGACAAAGTGGTGGTATGATATGGAGGTGAAAAGAAAAGTTTATGCGAATGATGGTTGAAGATGTTGGATAATGGGTGTTTAGAAAATTAAAATGGATGTTTAGGATGTGGATGGCTTTGATTGTTTGAATTAGGCTATGGATGCATGTGAAAGTAGACACCTATGAATTAGATAGGGTAATGGTATATGATGGATATAGATGATGGTTGAAACATATGGTATTGCATGCATGTTATAATGTAAGTGACAATGGATATTATGATATGGATGTATATTAAGGTACATTATAGGTTTAGGTGATAACCTAATCGAGAATATGAATACCTAGAAGTGGGTAATTTGATCATGGATGAGCACCTATGGTATAAGTCTATATTATGTACTAGGAATGATATTATGTAAATGTGAAATGTAAAGTGAGCGATCTAAGATATGGATACATATGAAGATGATATGTTAAAAGAGGATTCTATGATATGAATGTATATGAGGATATGGTATGTGTGTAAGCTATGATATATTCTATGAGAAAAAATATATGGTTATGGTATGGCCAAATGATGAAAAATATATGGATGATAGTAAAATAATGCATATTTAGAGTAATATGAGGCTATGGATGTATTTTAACTAAATTGCATTATGCATGTGTATTTTTTGATGTGGACATATAATAGATAGCTACGATGAGGGATAATATAGTTATGAATGAACACATTAGTCTAAATAATGGAGGTAGGTGTTAAATTAGGTTGTAGATGAGATGATGATGTGATAGTGGTAGAAAATTAAACATTTACAAGAGGGAAATAATGTTAAGAATAATAGTTTTATGATAAATTTCAAATGATATTGATGTGAAGAAAAATATTCTTTAGATATATATAATAGGAAGTTAATAAGAGGTAACCTTGTCTAATAAACCTATAGAACCTATAATCTCTTTAGGTATTTTCTCATATTTCTCAGATGTATTATCTAGAATTTTATCTTTTGCGTACATGTCTACTAGGAACTTTCTTCTACATCATTTACTAAAAATACCCCTTATTTTAACCTTTGATAGATGTCCTTACATGATTCGAAGGATACATATTTGGCTAGACTATAGAGCTCATACCATAGAAGATACAAAATAGCTCATGTAAGATTTCCATCCTAGCTATATCCACTAATTGATATTATCATAGTGTAGCCAAAACGTATGAGATATTTTATAGAATTCTAGGTTGTGTAAGAGTTGAAACTTGGTGACTAGTGAACTGATGAAAAAACATTGGTTTTAACCTTTAAAAAAAAATCTTATTTTTAAAAGATTTAAATTATAAAATGATGATGAATCATGGTTGCATAATAAAAAAATAAAACTTAAATTTTACATATGCAAGAAATGAAATATTGATATAGAATATTTAGTTAAAGAGAGAAAATCTAACTCAGGAAAATTAACACGTGAATTTTCTAAAGGCAAGAGCACGTGAATTTTTTCTAAAGACAAAAACTACCAGATTATTTCAACAAAATGTAATGCATAATTTTAGGTGATGTTTACGTTATATTAACATTCTGATCAGAGAGTATATTAATGTATGATCGATTTGTTTCAATCATCATCTATATGAGTATCGGATTATACATACCATTGATTCTATGTACAATTGATAATTCCTTATATTATCGATTATGTACAATTGATGATTAATGTTAGTTATCATAACATTGTATCGATTATATTAATCATGCCGATTACATTGTTAAGCAATGCTTATTGTTATCAAGGGTCGTATCAAGGGTCGTATTGTGATGACTCTATGTGTGACCGAGCACATATAATACCAATACTATTGCCTTCAGTTGGTGAGAGAATACTATAACAGTGCATCATTACTTTGTAGTACGATACGATAGGAAATATAGATACAGTTCGACCCGATATAAAAGTGCATGACAATATTCCGCAGCTGGAGAATATAGAACAAGGAAGTCGACATACAATAGTCGACATTAGTTTGTGCGGTCCGTGAAGAAGACTCGCGTCTTTCGATTATCTCCTGTAGATCATCAAAGGATATATACTGCAGTACGTAGATTTAATGATCTACATCAAATTATTATTATTAGTCTCGCCTATCTATAGGCGGAGACGAATGTTTTTGTTTGCATCACTTTTTCAATTTACTTTGCTTTGAAAACCGTGTCATACATTTATCCTATAGTTTATCCTATTGTTGACTTTATTTATTTATTAATATCATTTTTCTCATATTTTTTAGATTTTCCTGATTGGCTAGTGTACTTTTTCTTGGGTTTTTTTTTTTTTTCTTTAAAATATAAATAAATGTAAAATAGATGACCAATCAAATGTTGAGCAGGGAAAAAATTAAAATGATTTTCCAATGTTTGTAAAAATTGAAATCTGATCATGCGAAAGCTTATCTTAAGCAAGATTAAAAAGTCAGTCAGTCCCACCAGTCATGGTTTTTTATTTGGTAGGATTTTTGCCAGTTTGGGTTGCATAGGAATTATCCTCTACATTCACGCTATCCATTGTAATTTGCTGTTCGACAACCGCATATCCATCTTGCACTCTTCCCGGTTCAGGAAAACATTCCACGTTGTCAGTCACAGACAACTAATAGCGAGACCTTAAAAAATCTTATATAGCTCACACACGTATTTTTTAAAATTTGTAAAAGATTAATATGTTCAAGAGCAAATGAACTTTAAATAAAAAATTCCTAAATTTTTTTAAAAATAATATTTAACATTATTTTTTATATCAAAAGATAATTAAAAAATTATATAACCAAAATTAATTTCTTAAAACTATTTAAATATGTTTTTTTGTATTTTTTGTTTTTTATTGTGATTTTTTTTAATATTTTTTTGTATTTTTAGTTTTTTATTGTGATTTTATTTATGATTTTATTTGTAAAATAAGTTCTTGAATCTAATAAAAAGTCAAAGAAAGAGACTATTCCGAACAATCAATAAAAAATAAAATGAGAGTCTATAGTCAAACACAATCAAATAACAATTATACCCCAACATAGAGAGTAATCATAATAGAAGCATATAAATACATTGAAAAATGATAGATTATATCAACTCAAAAAATCAATGAAAGCTAGATTATATAAACTCAAAAAATCAAAGAAAGAGACTCACCTTCAAACATAAAAAAAATTAACAATCAAACAATCAAATCACAATTAATAGTCTAATAACAATCAAACAATCAAATTACAATTAATAGTCAAACAAATATTAGCAATTACACCTTTTACAGTGTAGTGATTAATTTTTAAAATCACATAAAATACACGAATTAATGATAGATAAAATCTATTAAAAATAAAAGAGAGAAAATGTAGAAAGACCTCTGGACATATTGTAAGGGAATATAATCCGATGTTGAAAGTCAATAATTTTATTTTATTTTATGTTACAAAAGTAATCAAATACAATATATTTTATTCTGAACCCTAAAGAAACCCCTTCAAAAAAGAGATTTGTTATCCATTACTCCTCTAAACATGGCTTTGATGAGAAAAAATCCTAGTGAGTAATTCAATCACCAAAAAAGTTTAGGATTAGTTGGTAATCCAGATTAACTAACTAAATACTTAATGAAATTAAAACCTACGTGATAGAATTTCCAAGCCTGAAAGACATGACGTCTCATTCATATCATTATAAAATTCTTGAAGAGGATAAATCCATTTGTATATAACATCATGAAAGCTTCTCCAAATTATTTATTTTAATTACAACCATCGAAGTATAAACCAGAACTTGAAGCAAAAATCATGTATAACATATAAATTTTTACAAAAAATTGTATTTCTAATCACTGGCTATAATCACAAACAAAAGATGTACCACTAAATCCAAAAGTCCTGAGAAGAAAATCAATTAAACAAAGCAGGAATTGGAGACACAACTCATTTTGATCAAAGCTCCTCAAGCTCAAAACTTTGATTATTTTTTCCCTTGTATTTGTTGCAGACTCTCCCTTTCTCATAACTCTTAGAAACTGAGTCCTTCACTACTTTTCCTATTTTCTTCCTAAAAAACAAACTCGATATCTTACCAACACAATTATACAAGACTTATTCACCAACACCACTTCATTGTTACTACCATGTATTATCTTAACTAGCTGCAAATATAGAAGGGTAATTTTGTGTTTATAGATTTTGTTTCCCAAATTTTTGTTTTAGCAATTAACACAAGAAATATTATTGGCCTAGAAGAACATGGTACATGTGCAGTAACTACGAACAATTTACATGAAATATTCTTTTGAATACATGATGTATCCATGTTGTTTTATCCTCTCTATTGTTACAAGTTTTCTTCGTATACAGTTGCAATGCAAACTTAACCATTAAACTCTAAATCGTGAAAAAGTTTGAGTAATTTTAATTCGGCTATGTCTTTACAGTATAGTTAACTATCTCTCACAACAAACATTCGATATTATGCATAGTTTTTGTAAATGCAAATTTTGTGCATTGTTCAGTTACATTTAGAACACACATAGTATTAGACACCATACTTTCCAAACTATCACTTTCTATTAGGTTTGATAACTCGCTCTTCCAACACTACAACCACTTATGATTTTAGCACTGAATTTCAGTTGTAAACTGTTTTTGAAATTACATTATATGAAAAGCAAAAGTTCCTAATATGTCAAATATAAGCTCACCCAAATTTAAAAATTTATCATATATAATATTATTTATTATATACATTTTTTACATGCTCAAAGTAACTTTATACTACTTAATTGTTCTCAACAGTTCACTGCATTGCTAGCATGTTTTTAGCTAAAGGCAGGGACTCATGCTGTCTCACAACTCTTGTTCAAATACAATGAATATACAAACCCTATAGGTCATCATAAATTGAATTAATATCAAACTGAAATACAAAGTTAAATAAGAATCTTATCAAAATTCTAACATAAAGTTTCTTTCAAAATACAAAAACACTTAACTTTCCTATAAAGTAAAACATACCAAATTATTTAAGAAAATACAATTTAATATTTTAAGTGTTATCTATATAAGTTCGAAGCATTAGAGATGCTCTTAAATGTGTACTACTAATACAATTCTAATGCGAAAATAATAATGTAACTCGTATATGATCCAAGCATTAAATAATTTATTTCTCATCCAATATAAGTACTGCTATGACTAAATTAATATGTCATAATAGAATTTCCTTGAAAATTAAAATATTTATATTGCTTTAAAAATATAACAATACCAAGCTATTAAAAAATACCTAATTTTGTATAGGTCATAATTTAGTTTCAATAATTAGTTTTAATAAATGGCATTATCACAATAGATAAATTTTCTATCAACATAAAGAAAATTATATGTTTTAAATATTTCTCGTTTCAATGTTGGTTAGCATTTTATGTTGTTTGTTTGTTTTTAATTGTTTTCACTTGTAGGAGTGAGTGATCTATTATCTAAGGATTTGGTGTATTTTTACTAAAACTTTGACTTCATCCATTAGAAGTCTAAACTGATTATCTAATACTATAATTCAATGGATTAAAAGATAGAAAAATACAAAAGTTATAGGTAACCAAATGTTTAGCTTTTATTAGGAACAAGTCAGAGGTTTTGCTAGTTCTAAGAACCCTTGTATCTGACGTTGATTTCTAGTTCTTACTAAAATTATCAATAAGAATGTTTATTTATTTTTCACAATTTAACATATGTGGAAAGGAGGGCACATAGATGTGTGGTTCTCAATTTTGAGTTGGATATTTGTCCCGAATAAAAAATAAATCTAAGAAATGGATAATTTTAAGAACACTTGTATCCCTAAATGGAGTTTCAATTTCACCTTGAATTCCTGATAGGTGGCTACCCAATTCCTACAACCTAAAAAAATACAAACGAGATAGAGTAATTAAAAGAAAATGACATTTCTCATAGAAGAAAAAGAAAAAGGCACTTTCTTATACCTTATAATGATAACACAAGTATCTGCAAAATTATCATAATCCTTAAAGCCATTGCAACATTGTAGGATATAAGATGAATCATTCAAATACCAATGATCTAGATCCTAGGTGGTCCAAGAGATAAAACTCTAAATAAGAATGTATATGCGACATATGAATGTGGAAGCAATATAAAAAGAAAGGTTTGAATTGATGAGAATATTAAAAAAAAGAATAAAATGTTTTATTAAGCTACATGTTGTGTACATAGTATACTCTCAAGGAAGATAGTTTTTTGTATTTCCCCCCTCCTTTGTATTTTCCTTATGTCTAAATATATGCTTACTATTCTTTGCTTATGTTATAGATGTACATTTTTATATATATTATGTACATGTTCATGAAGACATAACTCACTATGAAAGTTAAAACTATTGGGCTTGAATATGTAACATTTTATCTTTTGATGCTTAGAATTCTAGTTTTACAATATGAAAATAGATAACCAGTCTTAAGTAATGACTCCAAAATTTGTGTTGGAGTGATGAGTGGTATTTTAAAATGTTGTGTGATAATATGTATTAAAATATAAAATATGTCATGTGTTCATTAATAGGAATAATTACAAATGTAGCATGAAACTCAAATAGAATTATCCATAATGTTTTGTGGCATGATCCTTAATATTTCACAAGTGACACATAATATAAAAAGTTATTCAAGATTCAAGATGTTTCTTATGAGTTGTGGCCCATTAAGTCTGAGTGTTACAAGAATGGTGCATGAATCAAGGAGCTATATTTGATGATGTTGTATGATTCCTGATATAAAATGCGAAGCATGAATGTTAAAGGGAATTACATGTGTTGGTGTGACATGATTATTAGAACAATGTGCATGGAGTTGCATGCCCAAATGTGTATTATTTTGGATATGATTAACACTAGTGCATAATATTGTGTAGTAGCACATGAATCAAGTAGGGTAGTGTTTATAGGTGTGCCATTTAGGAACTTAGTAAGCAAGGGTTATGTTCTCATTAGCTTACCCATTAAGTGGACTAAATTAATGGTGAGAAACTATGATTAAAGACATTAAGAAAGTATGTCTGATACCTAGAATGATGTTGCACACTAGTGATGCCCTTACTAGGATGTTCCATGATGTTTATATTATGCATTCATGTGAATATTATTTTAATTATCTAATGATATTTTAAATGAAGGTTAGTGCTTAAATACACTAACATAGCTTGTAATGTGGAATAAATTACAATCTAATTGAATCATGATGGTTAAAAATGGATGAACCTATCAACCCAATTTTAAAGTGTTTGGTTAATATATGCATGCATAGAAGTGGCCTATGTCATTTATGCATTTGTGGGTCTAAACTAGGATAATGAATGGTGCATATTAGATATGATTAATTTTCTTTCAATTGCATTTTTTTTTCAATCAAAATTTTGCATCACACCATTAATTTACCAAAATGTCGATTGACAAGTATACATTCCTAAAATCAAAAGCAACAATATCAATTCTTCATGGACTAGGGAAAACTCATGTCAGCTAATGGTGGAGATTATTTATCATGTTCATACCTTTGAGATGCATGGAGATGGAATTATATTAGGATAAAATTATTGAAATTCTATGTAAAAGTATGCTACGACATATAATAATCAATACATAAAAGACAACCTAATCAAAGTAGACCTAAAACATAAAAGAAAAGGACATGAATACACAATTTTTTCAATTACATTATGGATGGACATAAACTTGAATACACAATTTTTTCTATTACATTATGAATGGACATAAACAATATCATAATTAAAGAAAAAAAAAAACAAAGAAATTCAAAATTTTCTTACCAATCCTTGAATCAGTTTCAACAAAATGATGTTTCTACTTTATGCATGACTATAATTTTTTTCTTTTAAATGTACAAGATTCACAATCAATAATTGAAGGTAAGATTACAACTTCTATAGGGAATTTATTTTCCTTGCAAAATCTTGATTTATTAGTGACCAAAATTGAAGGTGAGATTCCAACTGCTATAGGGAATATGTCATCTTTGAAGGATCCTCCTCTCTCAAATATCAAAATTGAAGGTGAGATTCCAGTTTCTATAGGGAATATGTCATCCTTGGAGAGTCTTTATATGTATGATACTTCTATTGAAGGTGAGATTCCAGATGCTATAGGGAATATGTCATCCTTGAAGGATCTTATTCTCTTAGATGCCAGAATTGATGGTAAGATTCCATCTACTATAGGGAATGTGTCATCCTTAAAGCATCTTATTCTCTTAGATACCAGAATTGATGGTGAGATTCCATCTTCTATAGGGAATGTGTCATCCTTTAAGTGCCTTGATCCGTATGATACCTCTATTGAAGTTGATATTCCTCACCCCATGGTCAAACTCTCTTAACTTGTTGAATTTATCTAGCTATCCTAAAACATGTCAACTGGGGTAATCCCACCTTCATTGCACACACTTTATTGCCTTGTTAGTATTCACCTTTATGCCAATGAACCAAACGGTATGATTACATCTACAATGTCAAATCTTGTTAACTGAAGAAGCCTTTGGCTCAACTGTAATAGTTTAAATGGCTTCATTTCCCTTTCTATATTTGATAATCTCATTAGACTGAAAGAGTCACATCCTTCTACCAAACACTTAATTGTAAATATTTATTCAACATGAATTCCATAGTTCAAGCTTCCATCTTTGGGACTAGTTTCCTGCAATTTAGGTCAAGTTAATTTAGTCACACTTCCAAATTATTGATCTTTGTGTAGGATGAAAATGGAATCTAGTAAACTAAGACCTAATCCCACTCTCATGCACACATTGGAATACAAAAGAGCCTAAGGAAATGAATCACTTTCACTACTTCTTGTAAGAGAGAGTCAAGGAATATCTTTAGGGTTTATATTTGTTTGCTTCTATGAAAAGGAGATGTGTAAAATGTAACTTTATGATAAATTAAGCTAGGGAAATGACATAAAGTGGAGATGTAAACTGAAATACATCAAAATACAGATCTGACACTGAGATGCAAAGTATAGAACAAGATATTAAACTCAGATGTGCACCTATCACCAAAATTTGAGCCTGATAGAGCATGACCAGGGTGCTAGGTGCATTGGTCCCTAATACTGCATGGAGTTGGAATCTTGAAAACTATAGATTAAGATCCTTGCAAGTTGAACTTCTAAAAAATGAGAAAACTGTTAAGCACTAGGGTGTTGGACGCCTTGGTCCTAGTGTTCTGGGGCCTATTTTTGGATCTGGAACTGCACTTGTGACTTCTATCTTTCTGAAAGATTGTGTGTCCATCAGATTCCTGTACCTTCACTTGAAACATGAAAAATGGTGTTTGGGTGGCTATATAGTGTTTGACCTTACTGAAACCCCTCATTTTGGTGATTTTCACCTCCACAATAGCCAATAATATATTGAAAGTTTATGTGCAAGAACCTTATATGTGTATAAGATCCTAAATGTGCTAAAATATAAGAATAAGTGTTCCATCCTATGATATGAGCATACAACCCTAAGTGAACATGATGTAAATGAGAATGCTTGAAATAAAAAATACAAAAGTTGATCTAAACCACCAATGTAGATTTGAAAATAAGTATTGTGAAACTCATACAAAGATATGAAAATAACATTAAATCATACCAAACCCTAAGGGAGAGGTTCAAGCCAATCAACAGTCAGTGATCTATTATTCTTCAATATCTTCAAAGCTTCAATTGATGATGAAAATATTGGTATTGTGTTGTCATTTATGTCAACTGGTATAGGATGGTATCTAGTAAGGAAGAGTGTGTCATTCACCACAATGTCCATTGGAGTCACTAGCACACAAGGTAGTGTTTGACTTTTGTTGAAGATATGGACATGAGACTGATATGATATAACAACCAGTAAATGATGACATATGTATGAGGGCAAGATGTTAGGCTATTGATTGTGATGAAGAGGGGTAACGTTACCAAAATCATATCAATACTGGTAGTTAAGCATGGGGAGGCCATCAGTATGATGTGTGGATATGAAACTATAGGATTCCCACCAGATAAAGATGTAGTCACCATTTCAAGAGATGACTGGCAGTTAATGTGCCCAACTAGTTCACATATGCTTGTTTGAATATATGTTGCTCAAACAGGGAAGCCACATTGGTGCATTGCAGGATGCAGATGACAAGGTTCCACTCTCAGAGATAAGATAAAAGAGTTAAAGGCAAGTGTTTGAAGGCTCACACCAAATCAACTGGTGAAACACTAAGTTGCCTTAGGTGCATGAGATCTGGGATATGCATCAGGTCAACTGGGTAGACAATGATGAGTTGCTGGTAAAAAGATTGAAGGATATGTTTATCACTATGACAAACTTATTGATAGGAGACCCAGTCTATATATGAAGAAGGCAAGTTTGAGTAGAAGAAGGCAGATGGATATTGGTGAAGATTGATGACATGATGCCATCAAGGTGTTTACCGGTAAGTATGTCCACTCGTAATATTGACAAAGTATAGATGTAGAAGGCTCCCATCTAATAAAGATTTGCATGAGGTAGGTTGGCATGTGTGTTGACTGGTTTAGGTGCTCCAACGAAAGAGAAGCAAAGTGAAAGGTTGAAGGCAAACCGACTAGGTTATAACTGGCAGGGTCTATGAACCAGTAGATGAACCAGGGTGTATGATTGGTTGGTGATCCTATCCAAACTAACATAACCGACCTAGAAAAGGTGGATTGTGACAAGGGGACCATGTGGAGATGACGTGGCATGCATGCATAGGTCAGTGCGGTGAGTCGGTAAAGTTGTTGGCGTCTGGTCCAACTTTTATGATGATTACGAAGCTCGGGGAATGAAGGAAGAGGATTACGACTTGAGATCAAGGAAAAAACACAGATCTAGTAAACACTGATCTTTCAGATAAAAGAGGATGAAGGAAACCGCATCACACACTTGATCAATCATACAAAAGGCTAAAAATCATGCTACAGACATCAAAAAGGGAGAAGACGTGGTTCCCAAGGTAAATAGTTGGGCAATGCTCATTGATTGAGTGTTGAACATCGATCAAGGACATGATATCAGATTGGATATGATATGTCATGATGATTAGAGATCAGATCGTATGTAGATTTAGTGCATGGTAGAAACCCCAGCGTGCAAATGTTCAAACTCATGTTTAGGTGGGAAAATATGGATATAAGAGTGCGAGCCAAAGATGTAGTTGGTGTTGCTACATGAGAGAGGAAGGCTAGTGAAGAAAGCCAATCAATCAAGTTCTCAAGGACAATTAGAGAAGAGACTGAGTGTGAGAGAGAGAACCAGTTAAAAGAATTCAATCGGCATGAGTGAGTTAACTGGTAGTCTGCCATTAAGCCTGACAGAGGAGTGCACTGGTGGTGATTGAACTGGCCTAGAAGATTGCAGAGAACATTGCAATGATGAACCAGTAAGATGAGAATCGACAGTGATTAGATAGCAAATAATTGACAAAGTTAAGAAGACTTGTGGTGTCTAGCAGTAATGTGACAGAGAGGAAGCAAAACCGACAGAGAAGGAGAAGATGATGAACCAATATAGTTGCAATAGAGAGTGAGTTGCAGTAGGAGATAAGGTTGTTGCAGTGAGAAGGTGAGAAAAGAACCGACAAAGGATTAAAGAGAGGAGAACCGGTAGAGAGATTTGCATAAGAGTTATAAAGTTATTTTGTAATAAATATATTACTTTTGTATCCGATATATCTTTATTGTAGCTCACTAAGTTGGAGCTAAGTGTTGGGGTTGGTGCTCCTTGGGTTGGTGCCCTAAAATAAAGGGTTGGTGATCCTTGGGTTGGTGCCCTAAAGCAGGAGTGGTACTCCTTGGGTTGGTGCCCTAAAGGAGGAGTGGTACTCCTTGGGTTGGTGCCCTAAATGTTGTAACTGAATGTTTCATTGTGAAGCTGGATTGGAGCAATAGTCTCCAACAGTATTTCTCACCGAGGTTTTTCCCATCTTGGGTTTTCCTCGTACATATGGTGTTATGTGGTGTCCCTTTTATGTGTGGTTGCATTTGTGTCATTCTCCCTTCTCATTGGTATGTCTTCTTTATGCTAGATCTGTTAACCAGTTTACACACATAGGCTAGAAAAGGATTAAGTTTGGAAATCACTGATTCACCCCCCCTCTCAGTGACATCTAGTGTTCAATAGAAAATGGTTGATGTATACTTGATAAGAAGCTTGATTTTCTAAATGAATACTTCACATAAACTTGCACTTTCACATCATAAGAGGCTCCTTCAATTCCTAGAGTTGTCGGATCCTTCAAATGAGGAAAGGAAATGTTATGTGTATGAAACCCTAACTTTATTTTTTATCATAGACTGACCTAGAAATCATATAATTTTACACCAAGTTGATTTTAAACATTATAATATTTCCAAAACATGATCCTAGAATTCGAGGAGAAAACGTAGGGGCCGATGTTAACCACATCAGTCTGACCAACATTTTTCCAAATTTTTAGGGATGCAAGGTATCGTGATTATAAGGTGATCCCCAACTAGATGCGATGATTCAAGATGTTTAGATATGCAAAATCAAGCCTTGAAGGTTGAAATATGACATAATTAGGGCTTTGATGAATGAATTAATTAAAAAGATAAAATAAAAAGGGGCGCACTTATAGATAAGGGCACATTTTTATGATGTGTGAAGTGATAAAAGAGGATTTTAGATTAAATTAAATTAATTAATTAAATGCTTAAAGGGAATTTAAAATGCAAAATGCAACACACTAAGGTGGGTGCTAACCTAAGCATGGAATTGTACCACCCAATTAAGGGTGTACAATTTATGACACAACAATCTTATACTATTATTTTACTATTTGATTCTTCTTAATGATATTGATATTGTTGTTATAAACATTCATGATTTGATGAATTTATGTGCTAGAATAGTGTAGGGTAAAATGTGTTAAGGAAGTGTTTGGTTAATTTTTTATTGGGTTTTAGAAGTATCACTAACTAGACATCCAAAGGCAATTGAATACCTATAAGGCTCTTACACATAACCTCCATCTCATGCACTTAATTTATAGGATATAAAAAATGACATCCATACCAAAAATAATTGTTTACATTGAGAAAATCATTTCAAAAGCAAAATAGCACACTCCAAAGATACCCAATTTATTATTTAGAAAAAAATAAAAGAATACAATATACTTGGATAGAAAGTTTCTCTTAGAAGTATCAATAAATAGACATCAAAAGGTAATTGAATATCTATAAGAATCTTACAAATAACCTCTATCTCATGCACCTAGTTTATAAGATATAACATACAAGAAACTGTCAAATGGACAATACAAGAAACTATCAAATGTTATTACAAAGACATGAGCTAAAACCAGTTAAAAGTGGTGTCCAAATTGTTTTTAATTGAAGATTCCTTATGATGTGTTAAAACACACACCAACACACGTAACTCCCTTTTACAACTCATTTACGATCCAATACATTTTTATATTTCCCATTTCAAGAGACCTAAGTTCTAGAGGTCATAAATTTTGATATGAGAGTTTGATTGACAAACCACTTGAAGAGAAAAAAATAACATGACGTTCTCTATCAATCTAAAACCCAATATGTTAGTTAAAACCACTTTCAGACCCAAAAATGCCTCTAAGGTGTTCAAAATTGACTTTGAAGCTTTTTTTCAAACTTAAAAAAATGGAAAACTTAATGTGTTCAAATCTAGGCATGATCTTGAGAATAAATTTTACCAACATGCTTATTTAGTAATCCAGAGCTCTGGGGTAAATTTTAGACCAATTTGTGCTCAAATATTAAATTACTATAAATAGGAAAATTATGTATTTGCAAGGTTGAGACACCATGTTCCTAACAAAAATGTGGAACCGTATATAAAAAATGCTATTTTTTTGACATATTAAATAAATGTCATCTCATTGAAGAAAGGATTGCAAGATATGAAGAAAATAGATTTGTCAATAGTGCAATAATCTCTCAAGAAAACACAATGAGTAGATGGAAAGCTAAATTCTTAAATATAAACATAATATCCCATTTATCAACTTAAGAATGAAATGGATAATACCACATAATTCCTCCATAAAACCTAAGGAATGAAGAAAGTAAAAATATACAAATAGTAGAAAGGGATCAAAAAAAATACACAAGACAAGGCTTGGCACCTAGCTTAATTGGTGAGAGCTTCCTATGGTAGGCACGAGATCACAAGCTCCAGTCTCTTGTAGCCCACATGCTACTAAAGGTCATGTTGCACGAACATCATAGGTTACACTAAAAATTTTACCTAGTGTACTACAATTTATAGGGGACTACCTGATTCTTGTGGTCTCAATAAATACAAAAAAGAAAATATAATTTCTCAGAGAAGAAAAAAAATTACGATCTTCTACCTTATAGTGATAACAAAAATATTTACCAAACTATCATAATCCTTAGAACCATTGCAACATTGTAGGGAGATGGGATATGAACCATTTTGATACCAATGATCTAGATCTTAGGTAGTCCAAGAGATAATAATCTAAAATATAGAGACAAAGGTTTATATTAAGATTTAATTTAAAAAATAGAATAAACAATCTTATTAATCTACATGTTGGGTACATAGTATACTCCCAAGCAAGATATATGTTTGTATTTCCTCCTATCTTTCCTGTTTTTCTTATGTCAAAATATGTTCTTACAATTATTTTCTTATGTTATAGATGTAAATTTATATATTGTGTAAATGTTCATGAAGATAAATCTCATTATGCATGTTAAAATTGTTAAGCTTCCATGTGTTAGAATTCATCTTTTGATGGTTAAAATTCTAGTTTCTTAATATGAAAATAGATGACCAATATTATGTAATGGCTCCAAAATTTGTGTTGGAGCATTGTGTGGTATTTTAAAATGTTGTGCGATAATATATATTGAATATAAATAGTGGCATGTATTCATTAAGAGGAATAATTACAAATGCTACAAAAAACTGAAATAGAATCATCCATAAAGTTGTGGCATGATCCCTGACATTTCACGAGTGACATATAATATAAAAACGTTATTCAAGATTTAGGATGTTTCTTATGAGTTTCACATTATGGTTCCAAGTGTAACAAGAATGGTGTATGAATCAAGGAACTAAATTTTATGATGTTTCATGGTTCTTGATATAAACTAGGGAGCACACATGTTATAGGAAAATACATGTATTGGTGTGATATGATTCTTAGAACTATGTGCATAGTGTATGGTGCATGGAGTTGCATGCTAGATTTTGTATTTTTCAGAGATGATTAACACTAGTGCATTATCATGTTTAGTACCACATGAATCAAGTAGGGTGGTGTTTATAGACACCATTTCTAGGAACTTAGTAAGCAAGGGTTATGTTCTTATTAGCTAGTGCATTAAGTAGACTAAATTAATGGTGATGAATGTGGATTAAAGACATTAAGAAAGTATGTAAGACACCTAGAATGATGTTGCAAGCTAATGATGCCCTTACTAGGATGTTACATGATCTTTCTATTATGTTTTCATGTAAATATTATTTTGATTATCTCATGATAATATAAATGAGGTGAAATTAGTCCTTAAAAGCACTAACCTAGGTTGTAATGTGAAATAAATTAGACTTTACTTGAATAATAATGGTTAAAAAGGGATGAAATTATCAATCCAATTTTAAACCATTAGGTTCAAATATGCATGCACGCAAGTGACCTACGTAAATTATGCATTTGTGGGTCTAATATAGGATGATGAATGGTGGAGATTTGATATGATTAATTTCGGTTTTAATTGTGTTTTTTTCAATGAAAATTTTCGATCACAGTCAGATAAAATCAAACTGTCAATTCATAAATATGCATTGTTAAAATCAAAAGTAATAATATCAATTCTTCATGGACTATTAAAAATCATGCTAACTAATGGTGGATATTATTGATTATTATCATACCTTTGAGATGCATGGAGATAGAATGAGATTAGGATAAAATAATTGAAATTCAATGTAAAATTATGTCAGGACATATAGTAATCAATACATAAAAGACAAACTAATCAAATTAGGCCTAAAATATAAAAGAAGAGGACATGAATATACCATCTTTTCTATTTCAATATGGATAAATATAAAAATTAGCAAAATTAAAGGAAAAATTAAAACAAAGCAATTTGAGATTTTGTTGTCAATCCTTGGATGAGTTTCGACAAAAAATGATGTTTATACTCTATGCATGATTTTTTATTTAAATATATTAGAAACTTGAATTTATTACTATATAATCATATTTAATTTTTTAATCATAAAATAAATTTTTTTTCTATCAAAATTCTATTACCTATATAATTTTTATGTGAAAGCTTTTTCTGGTTTATACGAATATTTGTGGAAATGAAATGCACGAGATTTAAGTCTAATAAAAATTTTTGGTCAGTGTGGGAAATAATTGGAATGAATAATATATAGTCACAATTTGCATAGTTAATTTTCCACATTGACACGCCATATTCTTATTTCACACGATACCAATCACATTCAAATTGGAATTATCACTCAAGGAACCTCGAATTTGTTGTGCCTTACCTTCACCTGACACTGCTCAGCCTATTATTTGTAACATTTTTCTCATAAAAATGAGAAAAATGTTACAAATAATAGGCTTAGCAGAGTCATTCCTCCTCATTTAACCAGGAAATGTTCTTCTCTTAGTGTTCTAGATTTGGCAGAAAATCATCTGGAAGGTAAAATACCAGCAAAATGGGGCAATATTTTTTGTATTATTTATTTTTTTGGACCAGGTCATATAGTTCAACCAAATTTATGTCTATTTCAAAATGTAAATATCTTGATTTGTGGGTGATCTTTCTACAATGTGTTTTTGAGCAATTGAACATCTCCACCCCTCCATAGGATGAAGTTCACAAGCCCTTATTTAAAGGAAATATTGTAAAGACTAAAATATTTGCTAAGGAAAAATTAAGATTGACAAAAAATAGAAAAACAAACCAGATTGAGGTAAATAATGAAAATGAACATGGAAGAAAAGTTTTAAAGTTTCTTGTATGAACTTCTTCAAAGTAAATAATGTTTGAAATAAAGGTAAACATCTTTAGAATGAGAATCTAGTTTTAGTTGTTATTATTATTGATCCAATGCAGAACCAAATAGAGATAATAGGAAAACAAAATAGGGAAAACAAAGGAAATAAAAGAATATACGAAAAATATAATATTTATGTGGAAATATATTTTTGAGAAGAAAATAAACACAAGAAGAGATGTGCATTGGTCTATATAAATTTCAATAGAGTTTACAATACATCACTAACACCCTTCACTTTTTGTCTTTAATTCAACATCGTCTATTCTTTTATCTGAACTTTCTGTCTTGTCGCAATCTTAATACAATGCCCTCATTAAAATGTGTTTTCTTCTAAGGAAATGAATCCTACCATAATTTCTATGACCTAATGATGAATGATTTAGATTGACTAAAAAATTATATAATTTTACAATGCAATTTTCTAAAAAATTCCATTTGGGAGCACTACCCTAGAACCCCTGCTAGGGAGAATCTTGGAGGGACAACAGTAGTGGGGGGTAAGTGCCCCCACACCCCTTTTTAGGTATTGAGATCTAAATGTAGCTGAAATAAGACCATTTCTTAGTGAGTACATATTCCATTATGGAATTTTACAAACACAAGGAATAATTAATTATACAAGATTTACAAGGTTAATGGCACCTTAATCATAACAAATGAGACATATATACATTGCATTCATAGAACTTTGACCATTAAATATACTTGGCTTTATTTTGTTGTACCTTTGGACCTTTCTCAAATACAGATTGCTAATTGAAACATTGAATGATTTGAATGAACTATTTTTGAAAACAATATTATATAACCTCATTACAAGTATGTAATTCTATTACATTTAAAAAATATTGGATGAAATAGATCATATTTTGTCTATAATAATTGAGCTTAGGTAGACTATTTTGAAATTGTACAAAGTAAATGGGTGAACTAAAAGTACTCTATAAATATTGTATCAACTTACAACTACCCTTTGTATGGCTTCTTTCTTTCATAGAGCTCTCATTGTTATTATGTTAGATGCAACCTACATTAACAATCACAAAAGTGACAATCTAAATTTTACTTGATAAAATTCCTAACTACAATAGTATTCATATTTATTGACATTTCAAGTAATGATTTATTCATCTATTTAAATTCTTAAATTCATACATATAAAAGAAACTAAGAATGACTACTTACATCAAATAATTAATCTCATTTCTTTCTCAATAATATATTTCACTACAAATCAATATATTATTATAATTAATCGATAGGCTATCTCCTGTGGGACACCCCGGATCCCCAAAAAAAAAATAAAAAAATTTCGCATTGTTGTTGTTTCATTTCAGTTGTCTAAAAAGGTGTGGTTACTGATTTTTTTGTTTCTTCACCTTTACACAGGTTTTCCCTTGTCCCCACGCATTGCTACACACTCCCCTTTCAACATTACACTCTTCTTCTCCTCACGCACCCAACCATGCTTATCTTCATCTTTTGGTACTTTTTTTTCTAAATGTTTTAGATATTGGTTTTTGTAATTCTTATTCTTAAATCTAATTAAAAATAATAATAATTTAAGCTAACACAATAAATTGTATACTAACAAGAAATTAATTATAGATTAATTAATTGTGATAGTAATTGAAATGCAAGTATTATGAGGTTAAAATATGTTTTGTGATCAAATTTGGTGTTGGCAAATTTTGACACTTATCAAATTTGATGTTGATAAGTTTTGATTATAAACTAAAAAGAAAAATCTGACAATATGCTAGTATGTTCTAATTTTAATAAATGTTCGTATAATCTTATGAGGATGTGATAGTAATGTTGTATTGATGTTCTTAATTAGATTTTAGTATGGATTAGTTTGGATCAAAATTAATTAATTAGATGACTAAATATGATTTGTGGTTTGCCTTTCCATGTAATACTATAATGTGCAAATCACATTTTCATGCTTATTTCAACACGACTTCCAAAAAAGAGATATAAGTTTGGGCCAATTTGTTAAGGAAGTCAAAATAACAAAAATAATTCTAAATTAGATTATAATCTCCATCTATAAAAATGACGGACGTCAAGACATAGATGATACACAAATCAATTCCAAATTCCAATGGTGCCGTGGCGGACTGTTCAGCGTGTGTTGAGGACATTTTCTAGAAAGCTACTATTGTGGCCATAGCAAACTGACTTCCAAATAATATTCAATGTTCACATCTACATAGTTGTAAATTATTTTTCTACAGGTAGACTCTTCAAAGTCATATTTTAATATTAAGAAAATATGTTTCCTACAAAAATCATCATAGCACATGATTTGATTTTATGGGTAAACAGTCCTTTTTTCATTGCCGTATTGTATGGGTTCAGTCCAGCACACAGCAGAAATTCAGGGTCCCAGTGCAATCCTCCGTTCTTTAATTTTTTTTCGTTTCTTGGAATATTCTTGTTACGGCCGAAATTTCATTGCCGAAAATTCAAAGTCATAGTGGAAACGCGCACCTTTGGACAACATTAAAAATATAAAAGTTAAATTGGGGTAATCCTTATGTAATTTAGTAATATAATTTTCTTAAATATAATGAAAATAATTTATTTAAATATTATATAATAATAATATACTACTAAAAAAGATGTATATAATATTATAATATAATATCTTAACTTTAATTATTTCTTTTCAATTTAATATTTCTAACAAAAACATTTTCACAAACTTTAATTAATTAATGAATTAATAGTCAATTAGTCCTCATATTTTGGCCCACTGTTATAGGGAATAGTTTTTTTATTTTCTCTATACAATATTTTTTTCAATTTCACATCTAATGCTTACATACTACATTATACAAGTCTAATTTCAATTTTTTAATGTGATTAAATAGGGATAAGAAGTATAATTTCTGTTGAATTTGGTTCATAATTTCAATTTAGAGTTTGAAACATTCATCAAACTAAAATAACTAATCTTTCAACAATGAAAAAATATTCCAACCAACACCTACCACATTTATTTATCATCGATTCTAAAACTACGTACACCTATCCCTTTATTTAATTATAATACATAATTCAATTTCGATTATCCATCCTAGCTCAATTATTAGATAATTATTTTTATTTATTTGTTTAATCTAGATTTATAGAAATAATGTTTTTTCTTATAAGAAAACTAGCTAATAATAATAATATCCATAAAACGTTTTTAAAAAAATACAATTGATTTTTTTTCTTTCCTAAATGTTAAACTTAATCTAACTTCTCATACATATTGCACAACTCATCATGGGCTTCCTCGACATGCTATTGTTAAAATTAAAGCAAACAACATATATACTTCTCTCTCTCTCTCTCTACACACACACACACACACACACACATTTATTTATCTCTTTCTCTCTATCTCTCTACCCTTATATATCTCTCCACCTCTTCCTCTCTATTTCTCCCTCTACCTGTCTCTATCTCTATCTATTGTTCTCTGTCTTCCTCTCCCCCTCTATTGTATCTCTACTTTAAACTACTCTAAACTAACCATATTGATGATAGGAACTCGACGCTTTGTGTCTCTTGTTAATATTGTAGAAGATTTGAACTCAATACTATTAGATGCCTACAATATAAACTTTATCATTAAATAAGGTATGATTTGACAAAAAAAATCAGTTTTATGAAAATGAACATTTTAATTAGCATGTTATTTATTTTTATTTTTAGGCTTTAATAAGATGAAATATTGGAAATTTTCTTATTCATCTATTATAGGTATTATTTTAACTCACGCATTTAATCATGGAGTTTCTTTCAAAATTAAGAATTTTTTTTTTTTTTGTAAAGACAAAATCTACCAAAACAAAATAGTAGATGGTGTGTGGTGAACAACTCTATTATCTCAATGACAAAGAAAGAAAATGATAAGGAAATAATATTTTACCAAGGTTTAATTTAGTAGTTTTTGAGTCAAATATATTCATTTATATTTTAGGAGTAGTGATTTGAAATAATTTCACTTTATGATTTTTTGATTTTTAATATGATGAAATATTATATTTTTTTAATTCATTTATTGTAAGTATTATTTTATTAAAATGTATTTAATCATGCAGTTTTTTTAAAATAAAAAACATCTAATTTATTCTAAAGAGAAAACTTATCAAATCAATTATGAAAAACATAATACAAAATTTCAAGTGATGTTTACAGTGGTGAAGCATTCGATCATTCCTTGCCTATCCAATACTAGTATTACTTTGTCTCAAAATTTAAAATGATATTTAGCATGGTCAAAAATTGAAACGTTGTTATCCATCCATTACTAGCACGACTTTGTATCAAATGCATTTAACCATAACTTTTTATTCAAAATTAAGTAAACTTAACTTTACTCTAAAGACAAACCTACTAGATAGTAGATCAAAATTTCATGTAATCCTTATAGGAATGAAACATTGAAACTTTCCTTGCCCATCTAGTACTAGTACTACATTGCCTCAAATTTGTATGCGATGTTTGTAAGATTGGAAGCTTTGAAAAATTTCTTACCCATCCATTAATATCTAAAATAAAATTTAAGGTGACATTTACATTGGTCAAGAATTTGAACTTTTTAACCCATATACTACTAGAACTACTTTAACTCAAATGAACTTAGTTATGAAGTTCCTTTCAAAATAAAAAAAAACACTTAAAACTTCCTCTAAAGACAAAATTTATTAAACTGTTTTAAAAAATATTTTACAATATTTTAGGTAATGTTTACAATGGTCAAACATTGGAATTTTGGTTACCCATTCATTATTGAAACTAATTTGAATCAATTATGTTTAATCATGGATTTTACTTTAAAATAAAGAACACTTTAATGTTTTCTCTATTGACAAAACCTACCAAAGCAATTAAGAAAATGTAGTACAAAATTTTAGGTGATGTTTAATCGAGATAAGTATTCAAAATTTTGTTACCCTTCCATTAGTAGTAGTGCTTTGACTAAAATGCATTTAATCATGGAGTTAACTTAAAATAAATAATAATTAATTTTCCACAAAACACAATACCTAGAAAACCATTAAAAAAATATACAAACGTTTAGGTGGTAATGTTACCAAAATTTTATCACACTTAAAAATCTTGGTGACCTACAATAGGTCTTATGTATTGCAGAGAAAAGGTACACAATTTTTTTCCAAGTTTACTATCTTTATTAAGAAAACGTATGCCATACAAGTATCTTATTTCCAATATGAAATATATGAATCAAGAAAGAAAACATCTGCATGTAATATATCTTTATTTATAAAGAGAAAACTATTCAAAAGATCCCACACAAGTCATGGGAATAGCTGAGAAAAGATCACATTGATCATAGAAATGCAAACAGAAAAGGAATAGAAGAATGTAGGAAGAAGGGAAAGAAAGAATCCATCATTGCTTGAATAGGTTGATGAGTTCTGGAGAAGGGTCTTCTGGTCAGCTTCGTAGATCCAAGCATCCCATTGTCCACTCCATGAGATGACTTGAAATAGAGAGAAAAATAATTTCGTTAGAGCTCCAGGTTACTCCTACATACATAAACCTACTCCTACTGTGCATGCACTGCAATATCAAATTCAGAACAGAGAATATCAATGTAGAAAAGATGTCATGAGAAAGCAACAAGTATCATGTTTTATCTAACTTGTTTGTTCCATGTTTAGCTATAGGTTTCCATTTAATAAATATCAAGTATGTGGGTTAAAATGGGCTTTTGAAGGGGTTGAGCTAAGCGTACATGTCACTACTCACAAAATATTTACAAGGTTGATGGTAATCCCAACAAACAAGAGATATATAGGTCGGATTCCTAGAACTTTGACCATTAAATATACTTGGCTTTTCTTTATTGCTTCCAACATTTTACCTTTGGATTTTTTTGAAATACAAAGTGTTAATTGAAATATTGAATGATTTGAATGAACCAATTTTTAAAATAATATTATATTACCTCATTACAAGTATGTAATTCTATTAGATTTAAAAAATAATGGATGAAATAGATGATATTTTGTCTATAATAATTGAGCCTAGGTTAACTATTTTAGAATTCTACAAAGTATTGAGTGAATTAAAAGTGCTCTACAAATGTTATATCAACTTACAACTACCCTTTGTATGGATTCTTTCTTTCATAGAGCTCTTATTGTCATGATGCTAGATGCAACCTAACTCTACAACCACAAAGTCACAATCTAGACTTGGTAAACTTCCCAACTATGATACCGCTTAGATGATTGATATTTCAATTAATGATTTCTTCATCTTTTTAATTTTTTAAATTCGTGCATGTAAAAAAAATTAAGAATCATCACCTATTTACATCAATTGATTAATCTTATTTATTTCTCAATAATATATTTCATTAAAAATCAGTATACTATTATTGTAATATAAAATATTATTAATATATTTATTTTATAATCATCTATAAATACAAAGTTCACTTAACACATACCAATCAATTGTTATATTTAGAAGAAACACAACCACTAGTTGTCACAACAAAACTAAACTATCCATTCAAAATTAGAAAGTTCATTGTGTGATGCATTTGTCTTTCCATTGTTCAAGATGGCAAAAGACATGTCGATTTAAGAATGAATGCAAATTGAATGTTCAATTGCATATTCCAAACATTTTCTAGACAACGAATTATAAGTATTCATGATCAAACCAAATGTTGTGTGCATTTCTAGTCATTGCCGACCATTGTTCCCACTAAATAAAATGAAAGTCACAT